>NC_051185.1:101448351-101668350 GCF_013339695.2 Rhipicephalus sanguineus | reverse complement strand
CTCACATATTAATTAGCGTGCTGCTCTCGCGACGGCACTTTTGCGTTTCATGATATTTTTTGTAGTGTTTCTTGCAATTATCACAAAATACACTCTCGCAGTTCTCGGAAAGCAGCAGCATATGACGACAAAACAGCAAGTGATAGCACCAAACGCTTGCGGAAAATTTAGACGAGTTGCGGTGGAGATTCTGCGTGGAATTTTTCTCAACCACCTTGCTAACTACCGACCTCCACAAAACCTCCGATTTCCTGCGCACCACTGTATTCGCAAGCGGTTACGCTCGTATCAATAATAGTTTCCGAATGCGAAATGACCCCTTCTATTTAATGTGGCATCGAATTTCTTTCTACCCATTACCGCAAAGGTCGCTGTACTTTTATTCTCACAATATGGTGGCGTATATTTGCTTTTGGCCTTCGCTCTTCCGCAGCAAATGTTGCGAAAAACTTGCAGCGTTCCTAATGCATTCGCGTATGACGAATCCAAGGGGCAATGATTATGAAACGGCGCAACGAAAAACAAAAACCCCGTAACAATGACTACGAGGAAGACACGAAGGCAAGCGAGGAAGGCTCTTGTCTTCCTCGCTGTAAATGTTGCGTGTTTTTTCGTTGCACTCTTTCATAACCATGAAACCGTAACAACTCGCCCAACTATCAGTGCTACTGTCCGAAGTATAAGCCATCCGGCGAGGCTACATTACCGTCCTCTTTAGTAGATCACGCCAACGCCACAAAGACTAAGTGAACGAACGCCTGCACCCACGCTTCCGAGGAGTGTGGCTTTGTTATTTTAGTCGCAGGAATGCCGAACAAGAGCAGTGAAAGAGAAGCTTGCGCGATGACGTTATAACTGCGCCTTTTTATGGCAAAAGGCTTAGATGCGTCATAAAAGGGGAAAAGGGACCGTCGGCGTCGGCGTCACCACGAACTGATACAAAAAATAAGCATGCAGCTTATCGTGACGCCAGCAATCGCTCAAATTTGAGGTCGTTGTGACGAAATCATGGCGTCGTTATAATGTGACATGACGTGAGTTAAGATGATGACATGTCAACGCTGCTTCGTCAAATGTCGGCCAATATAGGAAGCAGGGTTAATCTGCGTTAGCTGCAGAAAGCATTCGGGGTAGGGGAGGGGGCAGTTAGCACAGTCTACTGACAAGAAAAAGAAAACTTAGAAGGTGGCTTTCATCTTCATCTGCATCAGGCATTTGACTCACAGGAGCGGTCAGTACGGCATCGAGGGACAGATCGTCCATCATTCAAGCACACATGAACAGCAGTCGAGGCGTAAGCAGTCGCTCCTCTACGGCGTTCAGCTTCAGTAGACCTTAGGGCATCGGAAGTACACGTAACCGTTCGCGGTGTTGAAGCTAGGTACCTCCCGCAGACTGAAGCCTCCTTGCACGTGCCGCATACTGATATCCCAGCTGGATTGCCGAGACCCGGATGGTACTCGCGAATCACGTCGAACGCCTTGCCACGCTGATAGTCCGAGCGCATGCACGACAGCGAGGACACCTGATTGTCGAACCAGAGTCGATCGCAAGCCTTGCCCGCTATGTGCTGCACGTATTCGTATAGAGTTCGTCGTTGAAGCTCCCATTGATGTTAACGGTACAATGTACAACTGTTAATGTAAACTGTAATGTTGTACGATGCATATGTAGTACGACTTTATTCCATTCTATGCGTAGATACGCTGATTGTTCCAATCTTTGAGTTGGCTTTCCTCCAGTGAGTGTTCGACGCGCACGGGCGAATCAGTGAGACACAGAAAGCTTTCTGTTAAGACAGGAAATGCGCCCTGGCAATGTCGCCCGACAACGGCGTTCCAGCAAACAACGCAACGCAGAACATGAGCTGGAACTACAAGAGCGTGATACAGGACGTCGTTGAGAGCAAATAGTGCACCCCCTATCTGTCGTTTCATGCTCACCTAAAATACTGCCGTCGCGACGGCGCTGCTGCATTTCGCGTTTGGTTTGCCAGTGTTCCTCGCAATTAGGACAAACGTGGAACAACCATCAGCTGATTAGTAGCAAACGCCTTCGCAGTATATAGAGGAACTCCAGAGGAGGTTCTGCGTGGAATTATTTCGCACATCCTTGATAACACTAAAAACAAGCAAGACCTCCGATTTTCTGCATAGAACTGAAGACGCGAGCGTTCGCGCTGATACCATTATGAGTTTACAAATCCGGACCATCGAATCACCTTTATTGCAGCTTCACCTTCCTTGTGTTTCTTTACTGCAAATTTCATTGTTAATTAATTCTCACAGTATCTGCTGATGCGCTTATAGGCGCCCGGTCTCCGGAACAACCCGTCCCCAACAATGTCCGTTAGCAAGCATACCGCATGGCCTCCGAGATCTGCTCCAGCAGCGTGCCTGCGCGCTGCCGGCGATAATCTCGAATGCTAGACATGCCGCGTCGTTTCCGTGGCAGTGCATGAGTTGTTTACGACAAAAAAAAGTTATGCGTCATGCTTCTAAGCGTCATCGTTAGGCTAAAACAGATTTAATGCTTTGTAATAAAATACTTTTTATAAAGTTTAGTGGCTTTACTACATATGTTTTCGCAACCTTTCCTAAAATGTTGTATATGTAAAGCTGAGGTCTCTAGTTAAAAAAAATCGACAGATCCCACGCACCGTGGAAGACCATGTTATGCGAAGCATGCGGCGGGAAGGTGACTGTCGCGTATTTTTTTTTACTGAGCGAAACGTTACAATGTGACGCTATGGATTTGTATAAATTTATACACACTGTACATACTCCCCTTCTTTACTTACCGTCGTCATCGATCACTCTTTTTTCTCCCATTTCCCTACCCCCGGTGTAGAGCAGCAGGCTAGAGCATAGTATCGCTCAGGCCGACCTCTCTGCTTTTCTATAAATAAACCTCTCTCTCTCTCTCTCTCTCTCTCTCTCCTAAACAGACACATGTATTTTGAAGAGCCGCATATGTGTTATATAACCAGTTGTTTACAGTTGGCTAACGCTGCCAACGGCAACGTGGCTATTACCAACACCAGAAGCGGTGTTACGTATTCGGCGGCTGGACGACAGCCGGCCCAGGAAAGAGACGACTCAAGCAGTGCCAGGAAGACAATCCCAGTTTATTCACCTTGCGGCGCGTTTTTAAGCGCTACGCAGCCAATCGCAGGTTGGCACGAAAGAAAAGAAAACAGCAAGATAACAGCAAGCGGGGCAATGTTATCAGAAAGCCCCGACGTAGAAAGAGGGCGAGCACTGCGAATGTTACAACTCGGCCAAAGCTACCCATAGCGGAAGGCGTTCAAGAGGATGACGCTTCATGAACGGCTGGAGGTGGGAACAGGCAGCCAACACGTGGGCAGGTTTGTCCAAGCACAGCACTGACACGTTTCGCACGGTCATATTAGTGAGTAATAGCTAAGCGGCTCAGCGGACCAGCGGTCCCAGCGGAAGAGCGGAGAGATCAGCGGAGCGCGAGAAGAAAGGAAGAGTAATAGCTAAGCGGCCTAGCGTCGCCCCGCTCGTTGAACGTGGAACGCACCTCGCGTTCCGCTGTGGAGTCAGTTGAGCGTAGCGTGAAGGTGCGTCCACTAGGTTTCGCCGTCGTTTTGCAGCCAAGCTGACCGCGTCTCGACAAGACGCGCTTGCGAAAAACGCGAAATGTATGCAGTTCTCTGCACGTCTGTGAACACGCGATCAAATGTAATCTGTACGAAAAAGATGTCAAAGTAGCACCTATACTTTCTCAAGTTTCTTGTGTCTTCTTGTCTCCAATTTCGAAATAAAAGATCAACACGAGCTTTAGGTCATCTCCACTTTAGGTCATCTCCAAATGCCCTCGTCTTCAGAGGTCTTCTTATGTTGAAAATCAGCGCCGGGACTTTTTCGCCTGGAGCAGAGCGAGCGCTATGTTGGCGGGTATCGCCGACAACATGCCGCTGCCGCTTGTGTTGGGGGTAGCCCTCTTGTCTCGCGAAAACGCTGGTCCGCTGGCCACGCTCCGCTGAGCAGAGGATACCAGCGGCTGAGCGGTCCGCTCCGTAAAAACGCTGATGGCCCCAGCGTGCCGCGCATGCGCAGTTGGCATCTCCGCTCGTGCGCTGGGCCCGCTGGCCCGCTGAGGCGCTTAGCTATTACTCTCTATTGTCTTTGTGCATGGCGTGGGTGAAGACGCTGAGGTGCATGGTGGCACTGGTCGTTGAAGTAGCCACCGCAGAAGGAAATGGAGATGGCTTTGCGCGTCTTCTGGCTGGAACAAGCCCGCGAAGGTTGGCATTAAAGCCCAAGAGGAGGCAATGTTCAGAACGGGCACCACTCGCCGAGTGTCGATTGGCTGCAGGACGGCAGTTGGCTGCAGGCGCCTGGAGCAGGGTTGATTTCGCCATCCGGCACGACAGGATCTGAAATGGCTCAGTGGACGAGCGGCAGAAACGCAGAAACTACGTCAAAAGCAACCTGGCGCCCACGCTTAGAAAAGCCCGACAATTGATTTCACTGGGAGCAGATAACGTGAAAGCCGAACACGATTATGAAAAAAATACACTTGCACCAAGTTGCATGCACACAAATAAAGAAACAAGGAACACCTAATAGGCTCGGCTAAGGCAGTCAGCATTAGCATGGTGTTTGCCTTTCTTGTGCCGCACTGAGAAATCAAATTGCTGAAGTGCTAGACTCCAACGCATCAAGCGGCTGTTTTTGTTCGACATTTGATTTAACCGCACTAAAGGTGAGTGACCAGTTTCAAAAACAAATGAGGAGCCTTTGAGATAACACGACAGTTTTTCGAGAGCCCAGACCAAGTAAACACATTCTTTTTCAGTTGTGCTGTAGGCTTGCTCGCGTGACGTTAGTTTTTGACTGGCGTAGACAACAGGATGTTCCTCGCCCTTTTGTTCACTTCACTTAGAACAACGCCCATTCCGCGGTCACTGGCGTCACACTGAACTAAGAAGGGGAGAGAGTAATCTGGTGCCGCGAGGACCGGTTTGCTGATTAGAATCTTTTTGATCTCAGCAAAAGCATCTTTACGGGCCTTATTCCAAAGCACAATAGTTGGCTCAGCTTTGCGCAGTGCGTCTGTGAGAGGACTAGCGATATTTGCGAAGTTAGAAATGTAGCTTCTGTAGTAGTCGGCTAAACCCAAAAAGGAACGCAAGGTAGTCTTTGTTTTCGGCAAAGGAAAGCTACTGTTTGCTTCAACTTTTATTTCGGAAGGACTTCGCTTCCCTTGGCCAACAACATGCCCCAAGTAGTGGACTTCAGAGCTCGCAAGACGACATTTGGAGAGTGAGAGTCAAGCCTGCCTCGCGTATTCGAAGGAATACCTGCTGCAGATGTTCCAAATGCTGTTGCCAGGTGCTCGAAAAAAACAGCTATATTGTCAAGGTACGGAACAGCGAACGACTCTGCTCCTTTGAGCACTTCATGCATGAAGCTTGAAAATGCGAAGGGTGCATTCTTGAGGCCAAAAGTGAGCACAAGAGGGCGATATGTGCCTGTCGGTGTCATGAAAGTGGCGAGCTTACTGGCGTTTTCCGTTAATGGCACTTGCCAGAAACCGCGTACCAAATCTAACGTAGAAACGTACCGTGCCGCGGACACTTTCTCGATCAAGGTCTCAACGTTTGGAATGGGAAACATCTTTGTTTTACAGCTTTACAGCGAAAGCTGTTATGAGATCATTTGAACGGCCGTTTTTGGCGCCGTAGTTGTCCGCCGCCGCCGGTGTCCGTAACCACTATCGCACGAAATAAGAAAAAAAAGGAAACAAGAAAAAATTTCCAGGATGGAACGAGGTTCGAACCTGGGCCCTCTGCGTGGTAGCCCAGTGTTCTACCTCGGGGCCATGCCGGTGCTTGAAACTGCGTTGCAAAAATACCCTATACATGCTTCATGTCGGGAAGGAACCATATTAACATATGTAATGTAGTGTGGTAGAAGAGTAAAATAACAACCAGGCGTCACACAAACGCTAATTCTGTAACCGGGCGTCACACAATGCAAATTGCGCAACGAGTGGGCTGTTGAGTGCTTCCAACACATTACAAAGGTGTCTGCGATAATTCTTCATCGTCAGAAGCCGCAGCATCAACAAAGTGCACATAATGCCTTACAGGTGTTTAGCGAGTACCACGGTTCTCCGCAGAATGACGAAAAATTGCATAGTTGCTGCTTCCCTACTTCACAAAAATTATGATGATTTATAGCGTAGTGGGTTCCTGGCAAGTGCACTTCTATTGGTTGCCAAGGAAGCCCATAAGGTTCTCATGATCCATTTCCTCAGGCTCTCAATAAAGTTAATTCCTTCTCTCTCTCGCTCTCCGTTTCTCCGGTTAACGTATTTTATAAAGCGTGGTGGGACAGTTAATTAACGACCGGGCGTCACACAATATGAATTACGTAACTAGGTCGTTTAAAGCTCCCAACCCATTACAAAGTGCTCAGCCATATTTCTTCATCGTCATCAACCACCGCAATAACAACGTGCACATAATGCCTCACAGATGGTACCTCTCTTCTCCGCAGAATAACAAATAATGTCGCGGTGGGTGCTTCCCAACTTCCCAAAAATTATGATTTGTGGCGTAGTGGTTACGTTGCTAATGTACTTGTATTAGTAGCCACAAGAGAGTTTATAACGGGATCTAGAAATGCCGCTCTTCCAGCTTTCGCTGTGCCTGTGCTGCGCTTTCCGCGCAGGCCTGGCGTTATTTGTTATCGCATTCAATTTTCGATAATCGATGCAGGGTCGCGTTTCCTTGCCTGGACTTTCTACAATAAACATAGGTGACACATACTCGCTTTCTCCTTTCACGATTAGACCCAGTGTCAACATGTTTTGAACACAATCGTGCAGGATCTTCTCGTGACGGGGTGAAAATCTGTGCATCCTGGTTCGGAACGGTTGGCTGGATGTTAACTCAATGTCGTGCTCCACAAGATTTGTCCTGCCTGGAGAGGGACTAAACAAGTTGCTGAAGTTACGTACAATCAGTTGTAACTCCTTTCTGTGCTTGTCAGTTAGAGAAGCTTCTTTAGTGACAGATTCGAGTATCTCTTCAGTTGATGGGGAAGTGCAGGGGCTTGGCACTTGGGGTAGAGTAACGTTTATCTCTTCAGGCTCGTTAAGGACAATGCTCAACGTCTCAGTGCGTTCGATAAAAGGCTTCATTAGATTGCAGTGATATATCGTCACATCATTGCGTTTACCGGGCGTCGTTACCAAGTAATTGGTGTCGGAGAGCTTTTGTTTAATCGTGACTGGCCCATCCCATGCTACTTCCAGTTTGCCTTTGACGACCGCAGAATCAGCACTTTGTCGCATTCCTTGAAGGTTCGTGTGCATGCGGATCTGTCGTAGTACACCTTTGAGCGTTGCTGCGCTTCTGTCATGTTTATCTGCGCCAGTTCTTGCGATTCCCGTAGGCGCTTCAACAAGGTCAGCACGTACTCGAGAACTGATTTGTCTACGAACTTGTCTTCCCACTTTTCTTTCAACAACGTTAGCGGGGAGCGAAGCGCTCGACCGTAAACAAGTTCCGCCGGCGTGAACCCCGTCGCTTCGTGAGTGACAGAGCGCAGAGCAAAGAGCATCGGGGAAACAGCTCCGTCCCAGTCGGCGCCTTTCTCGAAACAGAGCGAGCGCAGAATGCGCTTCATTACGGAGTGAAGTTTCTATATGCCGCATTTCTTCAAGAACGTCGTGGTGAGCGCGCTTGTGAACACAGAACCTTGGACGCATTGGATTTCACTCGGAAATCCAATTCTTGCAAAGACGCCGAGTAGCGCGTTTACAACTGCAGTGGAGCTTAATTCGGGTAACACCACTGCTTCCGGGCACTTCGTAGCAGGGCAAATGAGTGTTAGCAAGTATTTGTTGCCCGCCGCTGTTACTGGTAATGGACCTACAATGTCGACAACTAATCTGCGAAAAGGTTCGCCAATCAAAGGCCCTTGGACCAAAGGTGCTTTGAGTTTTTCCTTTGGCCGCCCAGTCCTTTGGCAAACGTTGCTGGAACGTACCCAGTTCTCACATTCTTTGAAGCACATCGGCCAGTAGTAGTCGTTCAATAACCTGCTCTTGTTCATGCCTAAATGGCCAGCCCAGGTATCGCTGTGAACCAAACCCAAAAGTGCAACTTAGATACTTTTTGGGAACGACAAGCTGTTCAACTTTCTTGTTTTTGAACGTTCTGTACAAATTGCCTTCTTTAACTATGAACGACACGGCTCCCTTTTGTTTCCGTTTTGATTTTTCCCAGCAAGTCTTCAGCGACTCGTCGTTTGCCTGCTCCATTTCGAGAGCGCTTTTGTCTAACTTCGCTAGAAGCTGAAAATTTTCACTGACTGGGTTTATCGCTTCACGTGGGAGCGCATTACCGACGGGAGTGCTGTTATCAATGGCTGGCGCGACACAATTCGCGTCGACAGGAACAGTTTCGCTTGGTGCAGTAGCTTGTGTCGGTTCAGTCTGGTCTGGAATTTCCGTGGTACGGGTAGCGCTGGTAGCTTGCGCTCTTGTTTGGGACCTCGTGACGACCATCACAGGGTTAGCATTAAGTTGCATTCCTGCATTTTGAAAGTCTCTCATTGATCGGTTAGAAAAAATGTAGGGAATTTTCTGAGGGAGTTTATCGGAAACCGCAGCATCAGTTTCGAATGTGCCGAAGGCGCCCGTCATTTCGACTCTGGCTACCGGCAAACACTTCATGTCTGGCTCTAGTGTCTGGCGTACCCATACACATGAACCTGTTAAGTTCTCGGGCTTAACAAATGACGGGTGGACGTTATCAAATGTTGCTCCTGTGTCGCGCAGAACCTTGCAACTGATGCCGTTCACCTTCATGTCATATGTGTAGGGCAAGAGTAAATCGCTCTCTTCGGTTAGCAAATTGACGGAAACTGCTGGCTGTCGGCAACCGACTACGATGTGACCTGGTTGTTGGCATTTATAGCAGACCAGCGGTTGTTTTTCTTCGAACTTCGAACTTTTCGGTTCACTCGCGTTGGCTGCATGCCCTTGGGCTGGAACACTGTCGCCTGGCTTCCCTTGGTTAGTTTCTTTCGTTCCTTTCCGAAACTTCTTGAATGCTCCTGACGGCGTCTTTCGTTGTTCTTCCAAACTTTCCATTCTACGGGAACGGTACTCGTCGGCCAAGCTGGCTGCCGTTTGCAAGGTCTCTACCTTTGGCTTGTCCTGAATCCACAGCCGCATTTGGTCCGGAATGGACGCATAAAACTGCTCGAGCGCAAACAGTTCAATCAGACGTTGCTTGTCCTCGTATGCGTTGGCGCTCTTAAGCCATTCCTCTAACAAGCTCATGGATCTGTAGGCGAATTCTGAAAATGACTCCCCTTGGCCACGCCTCGTATTACGGAACTTCATCCTCAAGGCTTCTGTTGACAAGCTGTACCTTCGCCTCAACTGAAGTTTCACTTTGTCGTAATCATGAGCATCTTCATCTGGCATTCTCGCGATTACATCGGCTGCCTCATTTGGAAGCAATGTCAACAGGCAGTGCGACCAAGTCTCCTTTGCAAGTGCAGCTCTTGTACACGTCCTCTCAAAGTTAACGAGACACATAGTGATGTTACTGCCAGCCTTGAAAGGTTGCATGTATCCTCGCATATCGAAACTGTCATTGCGTTCAAGGTTATGCAGTTGCATCTCTTTTAACTTCAGTTCTACTTCTCGTTCTTTGAGTCTTTCCGAGACTGCCCTGCAACACTCCTCGACTTCGTCGTCGTTTGCTCGCTTCGATAATTGCAGGCTTCCGCATAGACTTCTGTACAGGGATACCGAGCTCTTCAGCTAGCAGCACTAGGTTGGGTTTCGTTAACGACGTGCGGATCATGACTGCTGGTAACAAGTGCTACCCTGATATGTACTACTATTTAGCAAAGTCAACAACAAACACAAAAGAACCTCGACTACCAAGTAAATGCTGCTAATGCTCCCAATGAAGTCAAGCAAGCCGTGCTCTCACCAAACCGGACGCCAAGGCCGCCTTCGACGTGCGCTCCATACCGCCGCCACCGCTGCCACCAGCTGTTACGTATTCGGCGGCTGGACGACAGCCGGCCCAGGAAAGAGACGACTCAAGCAGTGCCAGGAAGACAATCCCAGTTTATTCACCTTGCGGCGCGTTTTTAAGCGCTACGCAGCCAATCAGCAGGTTGGCACGAAAGCAAAGAAAACAGCAAGATAACAGCAAGCGGGCAATGTTATCAGAAAGCCCCGACGTAGAAAGAGGGCGAGCACTGCGAATGTTACAGCGGTAAGCTGATATTTAGTGCTTATACTTGACCCTTAAAATGGAGAACGGCCACACGTTCCATAAACCCGTGTGCATGTGTGGAAGAGGTTCTTGACACTTCTTGAACAAGGTCATCATCACCGTGATCAGTGAGCACTAGCAGCTGGTCATGGCTTGTTATTGTAACCGGTAGTGATCGCGGTGACGAGGGGCCCATGTGTAGTGAAGTACGAGGTATAGTACAGCTGTTGGTAATCTTGGATGTCTCGGTCATTTCGTCGACAAACTATCTGTTGACAGAGCCGGCGACATGCCAGAACCTGAAGTCACCCTTCGCACTGGTGAGGTATAGGCCGCCGAGGCTGGTAGGCCTGTATAGTGCTAGGTAGACCAACATAAGTGGATGTCGCTTGTCGTATTCGTAGTCTACCTGGGCTTATGTGGCCTGCGTAGCCTAATCTACAAAGCGGCTGTCAGTCAATCTCGTGTATCATTCTCGGTCAGCCTGAGGCCATCGCCCAGCCTCGTAAGAAGACAAGAGGACGATTCGTCGTTCTGGCAGCCTACGTGCACATTACGGTGCAATGATGTTAATATCATACGTAACTTTCATTAGTGTATTTCTCCGGGATCGAGCAATGCTTCAATATAGCTTGCTGAATCAAAGGAACACAAATGTAATGTTTATTAGAATGCTATAAAAGCGGAGCCAACACCAGAACCACAGGCGTTAATCTGAAATGACGCCTGCAACGTAGGAATACACATCGCAGTAGTATGATGTAGTGTTTATTGGTTTCTTGCAAAATTAGGAAGCCAGCACCACAACCACAACTGACGTTGCACCTCCATTACGCCTGCATAGGCTGGTTTTCCAAACCACTTTATAGACCAGGCGTGGCTCCGTGGTAGAATACCTGATTTCCACGCAGAATACTTGGGTTCGATTCCTGCTGGAATCCCAATTTCCATTCCTGCCATTCTTCGGGTCAACGATGCCGATCTCCGTTTTATTAACGCTCAAACATTTCAGTTACCAATGTCTGTTCTCGCCGTTGCTGGGTAGATATAAACTGTCAATCACCTGTGGCGCATACCGGTACACGGCGGCCCGTAGTAAACGGGTATGTGCCACACGTGTCTGGAGGAAAGGATTTGACGACGTACGCGACAGGATTTTCGCGTTATTCATGTCGTGACCCGATAGTCATATTCGTCGAATCCTCTTACCCTCCCATGCAAATTTTGGTCTCCACCAAGTTAAGGAGGTGATCATGAGAGCACCCGCACGTAGGCGGATAGATAGATAGATACATAGATAGAAACGCTCAAAGTGCCAAAGGTTCTCTAAGAAATGCTTCGCATTTAAAACAAGTAGTACAACAACCGGTGATACTAATATTGGTGAAACGAAACAGGTTTCTGTGAGAATTTTCGCACTATGGGCTCCATTTGCAGCGCAGTTTGTCCTCTGATCCGCGCTCCATATTCGAGACTGCTTAGCGCATTTTCATCATCATCATCAGTTCGTCTACGCCCACTGCGGGGCAAAGGCCTCTCCCATGTTCCGCCAATCAACCCGGTCCTGTGCTTTCTGCTGCCACGTTATACCTACAAACTTCTTAATCCCATCTACCCACCTAATTTCTGTCTCCCCCTCACGCGCTTGCCATCTCTTGGAATCCAGTCAGTTACCCTTAGTGACAACCGGTTATCCTGCCGACGTGCTACGTGCCCCGCCCATATCCATTTCTTCTTCTTGATTTCAACTATGATGTCCTTAACCCCCGTTTGTTCCCTGACCCACTCTGCTCTCTTCCTGTCTCTTAAGGTTACACATATCATTTTCTTTTCCATCGCTCGCTGCGTCGTCCTTAATTTAAGTTGAACCCTTTTTGTAAGTCTCCAGGTTTCTGCTCCGTAGGTAAGTACTGGTACGATACAGCTGTTATATATATACCTTCCTCTTGAGGGATATACCTTCCTCTGTGATCATACTCTAAATCGTCAATATATTTTATAAACGCTTTCCACGTTACGGCTCAGTTCATATCTCTCCCACAGCAGAGTGCGCAATGCTCTAAATCGTGATTGTTTTGTCTAACCAGAAACACATTAAGAGAGACATGTGTTAAGGTTAGCTACAACATAACAATGAGCTACAACCACAAAACTGCGGTTCGCCAGCCTTACACATATAGAAGAGAATAGTACCAGCTGTTTTTCATTCGAAGGTCACCCAAGTGCTTTCTGTTTAATATAGTAAATATTTTTCCTCGTTTCTGAATAAAATATTAGTTCTGCCAGACTACTGACCTAAGGATATCTAAAAATTGCGGGACGGTCGACTTACTAGCACATGAGAAGGCGATGTGCACGGGGCCCGATTACGCTATCGCGCTCTGCTCTTCAAGGCAAAACTCAAGAGTCCTCCAAGTATTTTTGTTTATTTATGCGCATTTATTTCGATTTCTCGCTAACGGAGAAAGCCGATTTTGCGCTCGCAGCCGACGCCGCCGACACCGACGCAGACGCCAATTTTTTTGCGAAACGAGCTGTATAACATCATCGCGTTAATGCAGTCTCTGCCCGAAAAATGCGCTTCGCCTGGCCTTCGCCTCCACATGTGTGTAGTACTTGTTTGGTTCCGTTCGAAGCACGAGAACTTTCTCTTGGCAGATCAATCAATCAACCAGTTTTCAGGCGAAAGCCTCATATGCCTCATCAAAAGCGAGGATTGAGCGTCATCCCGCGCCGTCGGCGTCAACACGTGTGATAACGTCACCATATGCTGTCACGGCTAACCATTCTTGACGTCACCATGCTACGTCATCACAGAACGTTGTCGCTCGGTCAAAGGGGGCCCAATTAGGGAGGCAGTGCAAAGCTTGGTGAGGTACAGAAAGCGTCCAATGCCTCCGCTGCTGAACCAAGTCCAAAACCACATAAGGTGCAGATTGCCTTGTGAGTGGTGCGGGGTAGGATGAGTGCATCGACGGAGAAGAAAAAAATGATGGTTTTTGCCATCTTGCGCGAATGCATAAGCAACCCTGTGAGCTCATTAGTGTGTATGGTCGCGCAAATAATTTTCGTCCATTGAATAAATAATGCTTAGCACCGATACCAGTACATTGGAAGAATATTGTCCTTCCGTTGAAGTTTTCTAAGACCGGCGACACAAACATGTATCTCTATAGGAAAATACACTATCCCAAACTGAAGGGCATTGTTTTACATCAGGAAAACGAGCAAACGTTAGTATATGGAGTATCTCTGTAAATTGTTTCTGCGTGGGAGGCTGATCGCTATGGCCGTTGTTGATATTCGTCCTTGGGTTGTGACCAACTATAGGCAGATATTTTTTCCATAAAATAGAGCTGACTGCCCAGCGTTTTCATATAGCAGAGCACAGTTAATCACTCTAAATAATTTCCCGTTTTATTGAACGCGGCACATTTACTGTCGGTGACGAGTGCACACGACATGTGCAACAACTTATTACACTGATAGGATTTATTTGTCACTGATGGTAAGCATTTTGGCAAGTACTTGAACAAGCACAACGTTGCACATCAAGGTTATTCATCGCGTCGCAATGACCTTTAACCACCCGAGAGGATGTGACGACACGGCACGTGATCCGCTGTGGAGAGGCGTGGCGTCTGCGCTCGCTCGGATCCTCACCGCTGCGGTGCCACGTGACTAGGCGAAGGTTTAACAACTGCTTCGCCGCCGCTTGGTCACCCTGTCTCGGCATGTGTAGCGCGTCGGGAGGGCCGTCTAAGTGTGCGGTTGAGCGCAAGCGACAGGCTGTATCGAGTCATCCGGTAGGTTAGCAAGACGGCGGGCTGCAAAACCTCGAGCGAAGGGAAAGTTGCCTGCTGAAACACGGGACCTATGGTAGCCAAGATTTGCTTATAATAGAGAAATTGACCAAGCCCGTAAATGTGTCAATATCGGGGCTACTTCACCCGCCGTCTGTGCTCGTAGCCTTTGCCAAACAAAGCGATACATGTCTTTCCCTCTTATAACTAAGCTTGGAAGAGTTAAACCTCAGCGAGTTTTCGCATACGATTGAACAGGCAACCATGAAGACTAAAGTTAATCTGCGTAAAAGCTTCGAGCAGTTGCGGCGCCCTTGCTGAGTGACTTAGAATCTGCTGCGTCGGCGAAGCAGAGGTGCTTATCGCAATAATCAGACCAGCCAGTGATGAGGTCGCTTCGAACGAAAACGTTCGTAAGCACATGGTGTGATCCCGTGCTACGTCAAGAGGTTAGTGATAATAAAGCAAGAACTTATGATATCGAATCAGGTACTTTTTCTTCGGAGTCGGTAATCATAGTTTGACCCCTCCTGAATTCGAAAACCGATATGAGAGTTCTCAGAAGTGAAGCAAAACTCATTTTCGTTTCGGGAAAAGAAACAGCGGCTGCGGCCGCAGGGCTTCCTGAGATGCTGGGCGAGCGCGGTACGTCATCTTCTGTAAGGCGCGTCATCTGCAACAACAGCACTGCAAGGCGTGGCATCTGTGATTAGCCCCGGCCACGGTGCGCAGACGGAGGTAGTCACGGAGGCCACTATTTCAGATGCAAGACACGTGTTCACATTGTGCTCGGCTGTTCGCCGTTATGGTAGATATTGTAATCGAGCTACAGAAATTTGAGCGTCTCTATACTTACTTGATCCTCGGATAGGCACATAGCGCTCTCGCAATTCGGATCAGTGAGCGGCGTGAACCTTCCCTAGGAGCGGAGCGCGGCTCCGGCAAAGGTACCGTAGATGACGTAGTTCGTTTCCACGACCAAACTTTCGGTGCGCTGGCGTGGGCGGACGAAGGCACACTTTCCTTTCGCGTATATTGATGTACATGCTGTAACAACCGCGAAAAAAATCATGACAGTGTCGATAATAATGTCGGTGCTTGTTAGTGCCGAATTTTAAAACCACTTCAGCATCCGTTTAAGACGCCCTAGATGTTAGGCGGATGCCATTTTAGTTGGGCGACTGCAGTAGATGCAGCGGCGCTTCGTTTTGCGGCACCGCGGCTTCTTGCTGTCTGCATCCTGTTTCCTAGATAAAACGTGGATTTATCACCACAACGACAACAGCGCATTCGCGGCTATCAGAAATGAGAGAGGCGTAGAAGAGCCTGGGTGACCTAAACTTCGTGTCTTACCTCACCAAGAACAGGTGTCTCCTGCGAGTAGACCTTGGCGGCGAAAGTGAGAAACCACCGCCACGTGTCGTATCAAAAAAGGCCGGTAGACCCCACGCAATAAGGGAATCGATGTAATGCAAAGCAGCCAGGAAAGAGCTGCGTATATCGTCCTGTTTGTCATTGAGGCAAACGAAGTCGTTCATGTAGTGACATCTGGTTCACTATATATAGCAAGTTTGCCACGAATGCATGAATGTAGAATCTCGTATATGCCATGCTAATGAAACGTGCATTCTGCTATATATATATATATATATATATATATATATATATATATATATATATATATATATATATGTATATTTATTTATTTTCGATACTGCCAGTCTCATACGAGACCAAAGCAGAAGGGCATCAGTTCTTGGATACACAATACAGTTTTCAGTTTCATGTTTATACAGCGCCATATTTGTCAGAATGTGTAAGAATGGTTTGGAGGCAGAAATGCCTGTAGGGGTCTCGAGGCAAAATTCAAAAAGTACATTCTGAAAAAATGGCGTTAATTGTATGCAAACACTGAGCAATCGAAACATACTTAAAGACGGCATAGAAGACAGCTCTTATCTAGTAGACAATACAACTCTAGTTGTACACAAACACAAGAGCACTGGGAACAATACACCAGAAACATACACTCTTAGGTAACTTTGAACCAGTTACTGCATCCAGCAAACAAATTCGTTTACGCGCAATTGGACTCGAAGATTTATTCCACAAAAAATAACTGCTAGTAAAATGACAATACAACACTAGTTGTACACAAACACAAGAGCGCTGGAAACAATGCACCAGAAAAATACACACTTAGGTATCTTTGAACCAGTTACTGCACCCAGCAAAACAAAATTGTTTACGCGCAATTGAACGCGAACATTTATTCCACAAAAATAACCGCTAGAAAAAACGATAATACGGCTCATCAAAAGAGAAAAAGATAACTGGAAAATTATTTGCAGAACATGTCCTCGATTTTTGAGGTGAACTCTGACAATGATTGTATACTAGTAATCGAGGAATCTAGACTATTCCATTCTCTGATTGACAGGGGAAAGAATGAATGCTTGAAGCAATCGTTGTTCAAGGTTTATTCTGTAATAGTGAACGCATGTTTGTGTCTTAGTTCTCTGGATTCTGCTAGGGAGATGTATTTTGATGCATCGATGCGGCTGCGGTTATGAAGCAGGTTGTGTAGAAATTTTAATCGTGCCAGTTTTGCTCTTGTCGCTAGCGTAGGAAGACCGCAAGATTCTAAAAGGTTAGTGGGCGAGTCGGTGCGTTTATACTTGTTGTAGATAAACCTTACGGCCTTCCTTTGTACCCGTTCTAACCTTGCGATATGAGTGGCATATTGAGGGAACCAAACAGTGTTGGCGTACTCTAAAATTGGACGAACGAATGTTGTGTAGGTTAAGAACCTAGTTTGTGTCGGTGCAAGTGGGAGACGCCTTCTTAAGAAAAACAGCTTGCGCAAAGCGGCAGCTGTGACGTTATTTATGTGTGCTTCCCATCTCAGATCGGAAGTTAATGTAACACCGAGATATTTCTGCAGCGTGACTCTTTGTAAAGGTGTGTTGTTTATTGTGTAAGTAAACTCAGAGGGTGCCTTTTTTCTGGTCACCGTCACACAGACCGTTTTTGTTAAGTTTATTGACATTTGCCATTCTTCACACCAGTGAGCATTTTTTTCCAATGAACTATTTAGTGCATTGTGGTGTGTATATATATATATATATATATATATATATATATATATATATATATATATATATATATATATATATATATATATATATATATATATATATATATATATATATGAAGGAAAGAAGTGTTAATTTCCAGGGCTCGTTTTCTTTGTTATACACAATATTAATGAGAACTAACAGACAATAATGCCAAAGAAAGTATAGGGGATGTTTTTAGTAATAAATGTAAGGTAATTGTGAACAAAGGAAAGTTGACGAAAAGATAGCTTGCCGCGGGCAGGGACCCAACCTGCGACCTTCGAATACGTTTCCCGATCTGCTATTTATATTCGATGCGCACTCAGGTCATGCCATACTGATTTTGGTTTATATCCAGCTTACAAAACGGCCGCGAGCTCACCATGAGCGTGGCGTCTAAAGCATGCCCCACAGGACATGCGCGTCATGGTTGTCATAATAAATCCTGTTATTTATGCTCATCAGACAGTCACGTCGCGCAATACCAATTTTGGTGTATATCAAGCGAGCGAAACCTCCGCCGGCGCACCTCTGAGCGTGGCACGTAATTGATGTTATACCTAACATGCGTGTCATGATTTTCATGTTACCTCCTGCTATTATTGTTTGTCACACATTGACGTCGCGCAATACCTATTTTGGTGTATATCAAGCTAGCCAAACGTTCGCCAGCGCACCATGAGCGTGGTACGTAAGTCATGCTGTCCATGACGTGTCTGCCATGATTTTCATGTTAATTTCTATTATTTATGTTCGTCACACAGCCATGTCGCGCGATACCAATTTTTGTATATATCAAGCTTGCGAACGGCCGCCAGCGCACCATGAGTAGGGCATGTAATTCATCCTGTACATGACATACCTGTCATGATTTTCATATTAACTCCATCATTTATGTTCGTCACACAGTCATATCGCGCAATACCAATTTTGGTGTATATCAAGCTAGCGAAACGGCCTGCAGCGGACCATGAGCGTGGCACGTAAGTCATAATACTCATGACATGTGGCATGATTTTCATATTAACTCCCGTTATTTATGTTCGCCACACAGTCATGTCGCGCAATACCAATTTTGGTGTATATCAAGCTAGCGAAACGTCCGCCAGCGCACCATGATCGTGGCACGTAATTCATATTATACGGGACATGCGTGTCAGGATTTTTATACTAACTCCTGCTATTTATGTTCGTCACACACTGACGTCGCGCAATGCAACTTTTGGTGTATATCAAGCTAGCGAAACGTCCGTCAGCGCACCATGAGCGTGGCACGTAAGTCATGCTGTACATGACATGCGTGTCATGATTTTCATTTAGACTCCTGTGTTTTATGTTCGCCATACACTCTTGTCAAGCCATACATATTTTGGTATATATACCAAATTAACGAAACGGCCGCAAGAGCACCAAGACTGTGGCATGTAAATCGTGCTCTACATGTCCTGCATGTCATGATTTTCATGTTATGACCAGTCATTTATGTTCGTCACACAGTCATGTTATGCCATGCCACTTTTGGTATACACCCCATGAACGAAACGGCCTGGAGAGCACAAATTCGTATTCGGCTAGATAGATAGATAGATAGATAGATAGATAGATAGATAGATAGATAGATAGATAGATAGATAGATAGATAGATAGATAGATAGATAGATAGATAGATACGCTCAATGTCGTAGAAGTTCGCTAAGAAATGCTTCGCATTTAAAGTATAGTTCAACAAACAGAAAAAATCGAAGTTTTTAAGAGGCAGGGGCCATCGTTTAGGTCTCTCTAATCTATTAATTTGCAGGAGATGAATACGGCCCGGTTTCTCAGCATGGTTATTGTGCTCATTTTAATTAAATGTTAATAAAAACTATCGTTCTGTCATTGGCTCAAACTTTGCTGGTGAGAGGCTGCGGAAATTTCCACTCCACCAACTTTTATTTCGTAGGCATTTCTACGCTTGTAGCATGTCCCAACGGGAGGGAGGACGTGACCCGCGTGTTGTGTCTCCCCTCTAGTCTGACCATAGCCTACCCAGCAAGAATACCTCTCCACCATTAGCGTAAGGGGAATTGCTCTTAATAAAGTAAGATTAAGCCCGCGAGGCGGCGAAGAGGCAAGACCTCGACGTCCCCACGTGGGAGGCCTAGGCCAACGAACCTAAATTGCTGGTTCATAATAAAGTTTATTCCTCCTCCTCCTTATTGGTACAGTCACCACAGTACCATTTGCAGCACCGTTTTACAATTCCGTGTTTGCGAGCTACGATCAGAATGCATTTTATCTCCACGAGTTGCTCGGTGCGTACGGTAACCTGAAGAAATGGCGAGATTATATAGGTGTTGCAGATTAAGGTTTGTGCGTGCCAACGACGATTGTAGGTATTCCCGTACTTACTATGCCGTAAACCATAACTTCCAAAAAAAGATTTCCACTGCATATATTTCAAGAAAAAATTGTAAACGAAATTTGTAGGCGATCCCAATGATTCACTTAGATGTCTGGTGTTGGCACCTTAGTGGCCATGGAGACATCGGCGGCCTAAGGCGTTTGATGCCAGTCAGCCCACTGCTATCTTCTAGTTCACCGTACCTCGACGCACTCAGTAGAGCAACTGGTGACGTGAGCATGCGAACCGATGCTGTCGGAGCAGTAGATCAGCACGTGTACGGACGTGCTGTCTGAGGATACATGAAAATACATTTCGTGAAAAAGGGGCGTGGAGAAGAGAAGAAAGTTAGTCTTCTCTACGCCCCTCTTTCACGAAATCTATTTTGCGCCACAGTCAAGTGTGGCCAAGCTACTGCTCAACGTTTGCTGAGTGCAGTGGCGGGCCGCGCAAACTATCTGGCAGATGTAGTTTAGCTGTGGCGGGCAGAAATCATGCGTGCGCGCGCTATATTATCTGCAGTGCTGTCGCTGTTTAGGAGAGGCGTTAAAGTGACGGGTAACGCGTCGCCTTGATAAGCGGTCAGCGCTGTTTTCAAGGCCCAACCGCACGCACGCGACTTTCGAGCAAAGGCTCCGAGCGACAGAACTGGCTGTCGCGGAGGGCCATCTATCGCCGCCGCTATCGCCGCCGCAGGTTTATGGAAAGCCAGAAAAAATCGCTTGTGGCCAGGAAATGAGCCTGGCGATTTCGGGCAACATGACAGCATCTCGGCTCCTCGCTTCGGTGGCAATTTGCTCTTGAGAGTTTAAATCGGCGCGTACTTCAAGGAATGCAAGTTATGGACTATCTTCTTTACAGCCACATCTCACGCGGAGAGCGAGGCAGCGGCCGTATTTTGTCGTTAATATTGTTATCGACGGTTCTTTTTGATGTTTCGGTAGTAGCTTGTTGCACTGGTGGAAGCTTGCTACAATGTGAACATCGTCGTTGTGTGAGGTAACCCGTCTCCTTCCGAGGCGGCGATGTGAGGCGATGCGGCTTTTCTTAATCCTTCCATGACAGCAAAAGGAAACGTTATCCAGAAGCGCCTCGTGAACAAACCCTAACATAACGCAGCTTGCAAAGGGCGGCGTAGTAACGTACAGAGTTACTGTATATGCTACCTTTAAGTAGCAGAGTTGCGCATCTGTCTTCCAAACGGCGCTAGCAACCATGCGTTGCGGAGAAGCTGACGCTCGGGCCAATTTTAGGGGCGAAGCTTCTTATGCCGTAGGTCCGTCCATCCTCCGTTTGTAGAGTTGTAGTAGCCACCTCTAGCTCCTGAGAAGCGCGCGTTCTGGTATGCAGTAGAAGAAGAAGACGACGTTGACGAGTGACACTCTCGTGCGTGTTCGCCTGCGTGGCGTTCTTTCTTTTTTACTACGTCTCTTGTTTTCAACGACACCCGAAGACAACATTTCAGAAGTAACGTGCCATGAGGCTCCCTCTTGGCACGCTTTCTCTTTAGCTCGGAGTCGCCAGATGGAAGAAAAGGCTGCGGAACGGAGGGCACGGAAGGCGGCGGCAGCGCGCGCTCGCAGACAGAATCCTGAGGTGAGAGCCCGCGTGGCCGAAGCTGCACGTCGACGCCGCGAAGCAGATTCCGCCGTTCGAGCCCGCGAAGCCGAAGCTGCTCGACAAGCTGCATGGCTGCGGCGAGAAGACCCCGCCGTTCGAGCCCGCGAGGCCGAAGCTGCACGGCTGCGGCGCGAATCGGATCTTCAAAATGTGAAGGACCGTGAAGCGGCAAGAAAGCGCGCGTAGCGGCAGGCAGAGTCCAAGGCTGTGCGAGGACGTGAAGTGGCTGCAAAACGCATCAGGCGGGTTCTGCCCGAAGGCGCCGACGCGCGCTTCCAGCGGGACTTCCTTGATAACAGCTTCGGCCATAGTTGTGGTCTGTGCAACAGATTGTGGTACTCAAACAATCTAGTCGCAATATCTTCCATCAAGAAGGACCACGCTCGCGCCAATGCCATCGCCGTGCTGCAGCGCGAGTTCGCTTCGCCCCACTCATCATCATTCACCACGTGGATATGCTGTGATTTTTTTAACACGAAAGTGTTTTATGCCGGGGTCCACCACGGCTCCACTGACGTATTTCCGTCACGGATATGACGTTGTAAAATATAAAGACTAACAGTTGGCAAAGAAAAAATCCAGAAGAAAATGTTCCGTCCCCGGGAATTAAACTTACGACCCCTCGCTCCGCAGCGCGAAACGATTCGGCCACGGTCGGCACGTTCTTCGCAATGCTAACGGCGAGCTATTTATATACACAGTTTGCCGGTGGCTGTACTCGGAGATCTGTGTTACAGCGTGTTTTCGTTATCACTAGCGAGATGGCGCGAAAGGCTCGAAGAACACGCTTAAAAGGTCGTCCCCTTTGCGAGGAGCGCCTGCGTCTACAGGGCGTTGTCGCTTGTGCGTGCGCTTATCTCGTGATCGCGGTGGCTTGTATGTCCCGCGTTGAGAGCACGAAGGTCGCATGGCTCACTGCAGCGGCCGCTTTTGCGAAAAGAGCGCGGTGCTCACACAGAAATAAGTTACAGATGTGACAGTTAGTTCCCTCTCACCCTGTGTATGTTCGTGTGAGGTAACCTGTCTCCTTCCGAGGCAGCGGTGTGAGGCGCTGCGGCTTTTCTTAATCCTTCCATGACAGCAAGAGGAAACGTTATCCAGAAGCGCCTCGTGAACAAACCCTGACATAACGCAGCTTGCAAAGTGCGGCGTAGTAACGTACAGAGTTACTGTATATGCTACCTTTAAGTAGCAGAGTTGTGCAGCTGTCTTCCAAACGCCGCTAGCAACCATGCGTTGCGGAGACGCTGACGCTCGGGCCAATTTTTTGTATTTCTCGATGACGCCGCAGCAGCGAACTGGATTGACATTAATCATTCACAGTAAAGTTAATCACCTGCCTTCAACACGCCAAAGATATCGATCGGTGAGCCGGTAGGCATGTCACCTGCAAAAACGGAGTGCGTCTTCGCCGCAGAGCTGTGGTTGCTAGGCAGACCAATGCGCAACTCTGCTACCTAAAGGTTGCATATACAGCAACTCTAGTAGCGTGCGCTTCCGGGAGCCCCCTCGAGATCACAGCTGATACTACTGCTGCGGTTCAACAAAAGATTGCGAAAAAAGAAAGTCACGAAACGCTTTTATGCCTTCCTTATCTCACACAAGACAATAATAAATGTGCCATGTTGCCATTCATCTACTTTGTAATTGTTTTTCGCAATTTACCTGCGTTGACGCAATAGTGACAACCGTGACACTTCGTCGCGAAGATGTGGCTGCTCCTGTTGCGACGCAACAGCGCGACGAAGTCCGTTTGTCTCGTGCATGCGGCTGGGCCTTCATGCCAGCTTTGCGGCACATGTTCTCACGGTCATCGAGCTAGATCTCTTCCCGATCGCCTGCGCGTGCAACACCATGCATGAGTAAGACTTATTTCTGGATGAGTTGGTTGAAATCGACGGGGTACATTTTAGCGCTAACCACGAAAGGAAGGCACGAGTAAACAGTAGGAGAAACCAGACCTTTCTGCTTTCTCCTACTTCTTGCTCGTGCCTTTCTTTCATAGTTTGCGCTAAAATATACCCCTTCAACATCGTGCATGCTCAATTTGCTAGTAACCGTATGTTTTCAGCAGTACATGCAGTCTTAGGAATCTACGAACCTCACTTGCAAATGTTTAAAGTTTCGTAAACTTGTCAGCGCTGTCAATGACAAACGTTGCCACAACTGTCAATGTTTTGCTTGGAGGGCAAGACAAAAATTTTCAGAATCCTGCGTATTCGTAGTCGTTTCAACGCGCTGTTTCAGCAATATTCTAACTGATGCCATCATATAATAGGTGCGTACTGCCGCATTTTACTTACGATCGCATTATAATGCCACGCCCGCTTCTTCTTTTATTTTGATGTGTTCGAGTTTGACCAGCAAGGACGGTTATCAACGCTCGACGCTGGCCGTGAAGCTTCTCGAACACTGCTTCACGGCCAGCGTCGAGCGTTGATAAAAGAAGAAGCGGGCGTGGCATTATATATTCTCAACCGTTAGTTTTCAGTATATCATTTTATGCACACGCAAAACCAAAGCACTGTATCTTGGTCGCAGCCAGTAAAGCTTTCTTTTTTAAAAACATCACCCTGTATATGCGTGTCCATGATTGACTCCCGGCCCTTGGAGCAAAGGAGTCATCTTTTTCATGCAGGAGCGCCGACCAGAGTATTGTGATTACCTTTAGGAAAAAATGCGATCATCGGCTGCCACAAATAGAGTCAGGTACACATGATTCTTTCTGGCTCTCTTTTGTTAAGACTGTACTCGACCCTTCATCGCTTCATGCTGACTTAAAATTTCGTTGTTGCAACCGCGCTCCTATCTTTTCGCGGTTGCCCAAAAACATAGCTGCATGCGACAACAAAAGAACTGGTGATCAGTAGCAACCTGTAAGGCGCTAGTGAGACTTTGATTTACACGGATCTATGAAGAGATCTTTCGGGGAAATTATTTCAAACCTCTTCACTAATTTCCGAGTACAATAAGACCTCTGATTTCCATCATACAGCTGAATTCGTTGGCTTTCGCGCTGATACTGTTATTAAATCTCATATGTACTGTAACCTTAATTTTCATTGTGTATCTTTACTGCAACCTTTTCTTTCACTTTTACTGCCACAGGGTTGTGCCAGCTCGGACCCGGGAACGTATTATGAATTGCTGGCGCCGCAGCACCCGCAAGAGGGGAAAGCGAGAGCGAGCAGGGAGTCAGCGGCGCTAAGCGGCTCCCGCCGGGAGTGCTTGCGCGCTATTGTTCTTCTTTTCACGTCGCGTGACTGAGCACGCGTGCGCGTTTTCGAACGCACGCTCGCCCCACGCCACGCCGCTGATCTGTCCGCCGAGGGTGCATGGGAGTGGGTTTCCATAGGGTGATAGTTTCGAAGAGCAAAGTGGTTCCGACTGTCAACGTGAAGTGCCTGTGCTTGGACGGCAACGCGCACGAGTGGATCGCCAGTAACATAGGAGGCCATTAATACGGCATGGATCGCCGAAAGGGAAACCCGAAATCCAAAAGCACGTCCAACATTTTGGCCATTTTAGCTTGATTATTAGTGCAATCACGTATATTTGGGCATGTTGGGCTTCCCTTGCTGTTTCTAGCGCACACACGAGACAAAAACAAGTAACACCGACGACTACAGGCGCTAACATCCAACAGATTCTTTTTTCAAAGCGTCGCACTCATATATACGGGACTGGTGAAAAGCCCGCGCGCCCGCATTTGTCACATTTTACGTCGGAAACGATGAACACTGCAAAATGAAAGAAGGCTAAAAACGATAAGATTAAGAGAAGATATTTACTGCCTTTTCCGCCATGTCGTCCATGGACTGTGATTAGAATAATTGATTTCTTTTTTTGTTAGGCCAAATTTTATTGGACTTAAGCGCGTGTCCCCCATGTAGCGATATTCACAGCTTGTATTAGTTCACGTGTCATTTGCTTGGCGCTCCTTGTTACGCAGCAGTACTGCGAATACTGGGGCATTGCACCCACAGTTTTTGCAGTGAAGGCTAAGATGGCCCGCATCGCGCCATTGCGCACATTATTGGCGTGCTCCCGCAAGCTGTCGTTTATACATTTACCAGTCTGGCCGGCGTTTACTTCCTCCCGCACGTTAGCGGTAGCGCATGCACCACATTGGTGGCGCACTCAACAAAGCTATGTCTGTTCTTTGTCGCACACCCAGCTTACTTGGCTTTCCGGTAGCTGGATTTACACAGACTGGATAGTCTGTTTGGCGCTGTGAACACGACCTTGGTGTTAGCGGTGATTCCAATCTTCTTAAGCCTGTACGATACACCCTGTGCATATGATACCACAGCGCGCTTTTCTTTCTTTTCCCCCTCCTTTTGTGGCACTTTTGTCAGCGGGTTCAGGCGGCCACGTTTGAAGGTTTTAAGACCTTCGGCCACTGAAGTGATCACTGGCTGCGGGTACCCAGCATTTTTCAAGTGCTCGGCCTGAGCACGAAATTGCTCTGACTCTTAGATAGAAGGAGCGGCGAAGCGCGTTCGTTACAGATAGCTTGCCTTTACCCGTCATTACGAGCTTAGAATGCCGCGACGAAAATGACAGAAATGGCTTATTGTCTCTACACTCATACGACCAACTCACATGGTTACCTGCTAAACACATCCGTATGCCGAGATATCTGAGGCTGTTCATTCTTGGTGTTTCATGGATGATAAGGAGCGTACGAAGGCAGTTTGTAAAAACATCTAGTAGCTGAGTCACATCATTATATAATCTGTTTGTATTCAGGAAAACAAGGCAATCGTCAACGTACCGGTACACTTTCTTGACATTTGAACTGATAAGTTGGCTTCCCAATTTTCTGTTTACGCGGGCAAGATACAGACCGCTAAGCATGGCCACATTTACGATGTATCGCCTGTATGGCGATACTATGCAGAACACGGGTGTCTCGTTACATTGATA
Organism: Rhipicephalus sanguineus; assembly: GCF_013339695.2. NCBI lineage: Eukaryota > Metazoa > Arthropoda > Arachnida > Ixodida > Ixodidae > Rhipicephalus > Rhipicephalus sanguineus. Next base: position 101,642,211 of record NC_051185.1, on the reverse strand, counting down.
TTTGTGTACACATTCTTGGCATTTGAACTGATACGCTGGCTTCCCAATTTTCCGTTTACGCGGCCGAGATACAGACCATTAAGAATCGGCGTAGTGCATGAACCAATGTGAATTCCTTAGTTTTGAAGAGACATATGTCAGATTCAGAAAATGTGGCGCAGAAGTAGAAAGCAAGAAACTCACGAAACCCTTGCAACGATACGCAGACGGTATTTATCAATTTCAATTCAGCATGAACGTCCATGCATTCTTGAACGCACGAAAGCAGCTCATTATGGGTTAAGGAATGATACAGATCTTTGACGTCGATCAAAAAAGCACACAAGTTATTGCAAGAGTCAGTGTGAAGATAACTGTTCACTTTCTACGAATTCTTCGTCAAAAACAGATCATCTATGCTCAGTAACTTCAACTTGTCTTCAACGTAAAGGCCAACAGACTTTTGCCGTGTACCGGATTCTGACACGATGATGCGCAAGGACCACTCTGCCTTGTGGGTGTTCACTTAAAAGAACTGTTAAAAAAAATCACGCCATATCCACGGAATGAATGATGATAAGTGGGCGAAGCTCGAGAGGGGGAGATTATCGGTAAAACAGTAACCCTCCCGTGAAAGTTCGCCCATTACATCATTAAGAAAGACGTGAGACTGTGTGCGTATATACAAATCAACTTTTATTTTGTTCTTTTATTTTGTTCGTCTACTGTCTACAGCCACCTACTCCATTTTGTGACTCGCTGCGAAAGAGGAAGCGCGTCAAGAGCAATTGCCTTTTATTGCGTCAGTCACGTGCGAGTGACGTCATCATGACGTCACTCACACTAGCGCCACCTGCTGAGTGAGTCATACAACTAGGTGGTTACGAACCGGTCACAGAGGAAGGACAGACCCACGACGTAGTAAAGAAGAAAGAACACCACACAGGCGAACACGCACGAGAGTGTCACTTGTAAACGTCTTCTTCTTCTTCTACTGCATACCAGAACGCGCGCCGACAGTAAACAAGAAAGAATGCCACACAGGCGAACACGCACGAGAGTCACTCGTCAACGTCGTCTCCTTCTGCTTCTGCATACCAGAACTGCATACTAGCTCCTGAGAAGCGCGCGTTCTGGTATGCAGTAGACGAAGATGACGTTGACGAGTGGTTACAAACCGGTCACAGAGGAAGGACAGACCCACAGCTTAAGGAGCTTCGCCCCTAAAAGTCAGAAAAAGGACATCGGCTTCGTATATCTGCACACTGACAATCCATACGTTGAAAAGTTTAAAACATCGACAGCATGCTGCGAACCAGTGTCATTACGCTACTGTGTGCATAGAACAGAACGCATTCTTTCTGTTCACCGGCACCCTTTGGACATGGCGTGATACAACTAGGCCTTCTGTAACCGCTCACATATTGCAGTACCGCACGCAACTATAGTTAGTTACGCTTAGCGAGCCGTTTTCCCCTGTGGCTTTTACAAAACATCTGGCGTCTTTCGTTGGTTTATTTCATCAATCAACGGCGTTTTGAACAAAATTTTTATTGTTTATTCACGCACAGGAGAAATCTCACCAGGCACTACCTTGGAGGTAAACAATGGCTGCTAATGGGAATGAGAGACAGAAGAAGTCGGCTTTTAGCTAACACTTACACTTCTACTTCTACTAACGTTTCCTACTGGAACGTGCCAATGGCTGCTAATGGGTAATGAGAGACAGAAGAATTCGGCTTTTAGTTAACGCGCACGCTGCGAATTTTTTATTGTTCAACAACGCACAGGAAAAATCTCCCACCGGCACCACCTTGGAGGTCAAAGCGTAAGACTGGTTACGCACTACGACTACTACTACGACTACGAGGGACGAACGGGTGCCGCCTTAAGGAGCTTCGCCCCTAAAACAATGCTTGTTTACTTCCGATATCACGAGCGAGTTTGCTTTTGACATAATCTTTTGCTTCGCTCTTTACTTTCTTCAGTGAAACATCATTTTTACTTAAGAATGCACCTCCAATAGCTGGATTGGCCTTCACATTTAAATGCTCGTGCAGAAGAACCACGAAACCGCCTTCATTGTCTGTTCTGCTCGGCTATTATTCTGAACAAAATTTTTGCTTTGGGAGCTTCTTTGCCTGCGATACCAAATAAACGCCTGCCGGAAATACCTTTAAACATCACTGCCTTCAGCGCACATTGAAACATCTCTGATCAATGTTAACAATTCTGGAGCAGACAATTTAGGATCAATTGCACGTTTGGGTACTTGTGCTGCTCGGGCCTTTCACCAATCGCATATATATGATTGAGACGCTTTGAAAATAAATCTTATGGAAGTTAGCGCCTGTATTCGTCGGTGTTACTGGTTTTTGTCTCGTGTATGCGCTAGAAACAGCAGCGGAACATTAACATGCCCAAACCTACGTGATTCTACTAATCATCAAGCTAACATGGCAATTATTTTGGACGCGCTTTTGGGTTTCGGGTTTCCCTGTCGGCGATCCATGCCGTATTAATTGTCTCACGTGTTAGGGCCCGCTCACGCTAGCGGCACGACAGCTCGCCGTTTGCCGTTTGACGTTTTCAGGCTGCCGTGCGCAAGCGATTTCGTTCGCGCACGTCAGCCGTTCTTTGCCGTTCGAAGAATAGGTCCGAGACCTATTTTCGCGCCGTTCTGCGGCTGCCGGAGAGCACCGTGGCCAATCAGAGACGAAGGAGCGGTTACCATGACTATGGCGCGCCGCGTCGTCTGCTTTCTGCGTTCCGCGTCATGTGCGTCTGCCGCGGGACGCTTCGAGCTGCTTGCTTTCTGCTCCGCGTTTTTCACGCTAGAAGTGCGCATGTCGTTCGTGTCATTGCCAGGCATGATTCCAGCAGTCAATAGAACGTTTTATTCTGCCCGGCATTAAAAAAAGCGTCTCGTAAAACGAAAGTGTCCCCAAGCTGGCGCCAGGTGAAGTAGCGTCAGCTATGGAGGATTAGAAACAACTAACAAACGCGTAATCTATGTCCTCCGAGCATTCGGAGGCGCCCATCTCGACTCGCTAAGCCTACAGCATCGATCATTTGAGTATGGCTCTCAAAAACGGGGCCGAATCGGTACGAATACTTTGCTGTCGAAGGTTAAGGACATTAATCTAAAGCAAATGGAAGCAACAGTGCGGAGCCTACACGCTACAGAGCGCACGGCGGCCACTTGATAGATTCGAAGTGGACGACAACCGCTTTTGGCAGTGCGGCCATGTTTTCCGGAGGCTCGCCGGCGAAGCTTGCGTGCAAGTTGGACAGCTCTCGCGCGTGCGGCGACAGCGGACGTTCTACGGCGCCGTGCCGTTGCGGCGGGCTTGCCACTAGCGTGAGCGGGCCCTTACTCGTGCGCGTCGTCGTCCGTGCACAGGTGGATGCGGAGGCACATGACGTTGACGGTCGGGACCACATTGCTGATAGCAACTATCACCCTATTGAATCTCACTCATACGCGCCCTCGGCTCGCGGATCTGCGGCATGGCAGGGGGCGAGGGTGCGTTCGAAAACGCGCGCGTGCCCAGTCACGTGACCTAAAAAGAAGAACCAATAGTGAGCAAGAACTCCCCGCGGCCGCCGTTCGCTTCCTCCTCGCTCTTTCTTTTTTCTCTCTCACGTGCGCTGCGGTGCCAGCAATTCATAATACGCCGGGCGACCCGGGAGTACAGTGCAGCTCGCGCTCTTGGATCAAGTCCTGCGGGCGGCCAAGGCCAGTGGAAGCCTGGAGGTTTGATCCCAGGCATAGAGGACCTAAATCCCCCTTTCCTATGAATCAAGTTCCACGTGCTCTCTCATTATCACAGGGTCTCTGTTGGAGCTTGCGTCTGATCTCCCACACCGTTTGTCACGAAAATCGTCAATCATTAGCAAGTCTTCTGTCTTATTTGTAAGGCCGTTGTTAACTTTTTAGGCGTCGTCCTTAGGCTAAAGAGAGACTACAAGATTTAATATTCTAATTCCTATTTTATAGTTCAGTGCTTCTTTCACTGATGTCTTCTATTGACCTTAAAAATTACGTTGGTGAGAACCTTAGCCTCCTAGTTTACAAAAAAAGACAGGGAAACTTGTGCCACTCTTGTCAGTAAAACGAACGACCTTACTTGAGAAGCCAGTAGACTTGGCTCTATTCGCAGTGCCAGGTTGCGTAGGTCTTGAATACCTGTCGTCAAGGCTGTCTTCTTGAGCGGCCGCAATTTGGAAGGCCGCTTCGCAGTTCAGCGACCGCTTAACACTAACGTAGTGCAGCTCGCAATGTTTGGAATTATTCTCCTTATTTGCGTTCACCGCGGCCGCCCTTCTGACGGGGCGAAATGCAATGGACACATGTGTGCTTAGATTTTGCATGCAAGTTACAGAAGCCCACTTGGTCGAATCTAATCCAGAGCCTACTACGATGACATAACAATGCCGTGGTTTCGATTCCTCTTGAACCCCCAGCAACTGTTATTAGTGAAGCGCTCACCTTTCCTGCGAAGCAGAACTCGTAACGGTTCCAATGAAAGGCTCCAGCGTTTGGATGGTCTGCGCTCTCCCCTTGTATAGCGCATTGTACACTGAATTGTCAGTGTGATGATTATGGACGTTCGTCACTATGTTTGTTGATGACGGACGAGAAAGGATTCATCTAGGCGAAAAAAAAGGAAGCTTTATATTGTACAATAGAGAAGATAAAGAGGGTAGGATAAAGAACTATATATACAGCACTAACTGCCAAACATGACGCGACATGTGCGAGAGTCATGAATTAGTAGGCAGAGAGTCCGGCTAGACTACAAGGGTGTCGAACGCGTGTAGTTCCCGATTCGTGAAACAAAAGACGCCGTCTCACAGCTTGGGTCCCCGTAGTCCCAGCATGATGCGGTCGTCGACGTGCGCGAGGACACGGGTGGCACGGCTGGCACGCTTGACGGCACACGGATGCGCTACCGTGTGTAGCGCCGTTGGGTCGGAAGTCGCGGCCAACCCAGCTGTACAGGTCGCAACTCCGGAGGACCCTTGTCAGGCCACGACCCGCGAAGACCGCACCAGGTAGGCCTTGCCCACGATCCTGCCCTCGGCCACTGCACCCAGGCAGGAGCCGTTCAGCAGGCCTCGTCCTTGAACCTTGAGCAGGCCACCGGAACTGTACCTTGGACCGGCTATCGGCCCTCGACCCGGCAGGCACGTACTGCTCGAACGCCCGCCTCAGGAACGTCACCCGGAGCTCGTCACCTCGCGCGGCGCACGGCTTCGTCCGCCTTGGTGGCCTGAACCCGCGAGCTCTTCTCCGCACGTTCCTTCCTTTTCTTCTCTTCTTCTTCCTGTTTTGCTGACGCCTTCGTGCCACCTGCCCTCCGCTCGTCTTCCTCGGTTTCGGTTTTCAGTTTCTCGGCGCTTTCGAGTCCTTTTAGTCACAAATCGTGCCTAGCACGTGCCACTTTTTTGTCCTTTCTTTACAGTCAGCCATTTTAGGGGCGAAGCGCCTTAGAGTCTCGGTTTGTCGGCGTCTCATCTCGTTGACACAGTAAATCAAGTTGTCAAACGATGGTCAAAAACAAGCGTATAGTTAGTCAAAACCGCTTCAGAATCAACTAACATGATTTAAACGAATTTAAAATAGTTGAATAACCAGCATTTATTCGCATTATTAACATAAATGTTCTAAATTTCTTCTCAAAATTCGTTTCAAATGCGAAGTGTTCTGCTGTAAAGCATACTCCGTCGCATAATGCGCTGTCTAACGCAAAGACAACTAACGCCAAGTCTGCCTCTGATTTAAATCATTAAAACCGTTCAACGCAAGAGACAGCGCCACCGCCTCAGCAAGGGCGCGATTGCTCCTCCCACCGGCACTTCAACGGCGCCAAATCAGCGCGCGCCAAGTAAGGCGAGAGAGCGAACGGCGCGCGTTGGCTCCGGAAACGCTCTGTCTGCGATGGACGCTGAACTATTAGCTCGGAAGGAGCGAGAGCGTGCGCTCGCCCGCGAAAGACAACACCGACGCAGGGCCGATGAAGCCGAAACACCGGCACACACTGTATGCTTCGCTCGTCCCCAGGTATCAGGTTAGTGGAGCTAAAACACATGCCAAACTTCATCGCTTCAAAGTTTTTTCGAAATTCTTACCGGCGTGTTCAAGAACTAACCTTTCCTTCATTGAATAACCTTATTTATAATTTGGTTCTCTTGCTTCTATCGGCTTTTCCTTCTACGGAGCGATAGTTCCAGGTGTGTTTCCGTCCATATGTAGAATTGCAATTGCCTGTGCTTCCTATGCGGCCAATGCCACCTTTTGTTTGAATTTGTGGGTGGTTTTCTCTCCAATGTATTGGCGTTGCAGTCGAAAAAATTCGGGGATATTAGTCATCAAGAACTTCGTTGTAAAACTGCTACATTCTCTTCGCTTATTCTAAAGCCAGCTATGTTCATGTAGTCGCAGTGTCGATGTCACGCGCTCCTGAACACCATTACTCCACGTGAGTTACACCAGCATTGATGGCATTACGTGTCTCCAGGCGTTGAACGTTTTAACGTAAACAATACGAAATGCCTACTTTTCTGTTATCTCGTAAACTTCGTCTCACAAACAAGAGCGTTCGACCAGCGTCTTGAAATTTGTCAACTACACGTTTTGTGACAGCTCGCATCATCGTTTTGTCGTGGCACTTTTCGCGAACCTTCACTTCATTCAACAAAACTGCAGTGACATGGCCTTATCTATGCTTTCCTTCTGTATTTCAACTGAACATTTTTTTCTAACAAAGTTATCGAATCGTGCAGCAAAGCCAACCCGTAAACAAAAGCGCAGTAAATGGGTTTGAGGTCGACTCTTTCACATAGCAGGGCCGCAAGGCAGTGCAGTACACTTCATATTCGAATTTTTTTTTAGGAGAGACGCATGCCTCCTCCCTTTTGCGAATGTTTACTGCGGTGTGTTTCTATCTGCGTTCATTCATGTCTAGGTTCAAACTGTAAAGCGGTTCCCTTTCTGTAATCGCACCCAATATTCCTTATGATTTCTGTTTTGCTCTCCTTGGTCAATATCCACGGCCATCTTTGTTTCAACTTTTCATATGCAATTCACCCTCTCTGCTTCTCTTTATATTTGATGAAAACTCCTCCAAACTTTCAATGACGCAGTACTTCATGGTGAATTTTCTTAATATTTTTCTCCATTCAGCAGCTATGCTTTTAAAGTACGTATTCGTAGCCACTTATTTATCTTCATTAACATTGTTAATATCCTTTCTTCCAGCCCGCGATTGCACAACGAAATAGATTACCCGAATGCATAACTAGTAGTAAGGAGTTGAATAAATTTCTAACTTTTTGACAACATGCCTACCACCCAGTAAAATCTGGCGTATTTTCCGGCGGACTGATAAATTATTGTGTACACTTAGTGTACAGAATAATTCTGTACACTTATTGTGTACACAAATTATTGTGGACACACATCGTATGATGTATATATGCGTTACCCACACTTAATATTGGCACATTTCTTACGTATCAGTATAATTGTTGCGTGTGTTACTGCGTACGATCATTAAGTACCGTATATTTGTGCGTAATGTTTTCATCATGTGACTTATTGTATCACCATACAACTCCAACAAATATCATATGTGATCTCTATTGACGTACTGGCAATTTCTTTTTTGTATATAAATAAACTAAATAAAATAGGAGAAAAAACAACCATGTTCGAGAAAAAGCCGCAAACACTCCAAGTGTGGGAAGCACAACCCTGCGACAACAAAGAGAGCGCTATTGGGATATTCTTCGTTTCGCACATATTAGCTAGCGCGCTGCTCTCGCAACAGCCCTTTTGCGTTTCAAGATATGTTTGATAGTGTCTCTTGTAATTATTAGAAAAGACGCTCTTGCAACTCTTGGAAAACATCAGCATACGACAACAAAACACCAAGTGATAGCACCGAACGCTTGCGGATAATCGAGACGAGTTGCAGTGGATATTCTGCGTGGAATTTTTCTGAACCGCCTGGCGAACTACCGACCTCGACAAGACCTCCAATTTCCTGCGCACCACTGTATTCGCAAGCGGTTACGCTCGTATCAATAATAGTTTTCAAATTCGAATTCACCCCTTAGGTTTGTTGGGACATCGAAGTTCTTTCTGTCTATTACCGCAAAACACAGTGAAATTTTATTCTCAAATGATGTTGGCGTATATTTGCATTGGCCTTTTGCCAATTCAAAACCCGCAGCACTGACGAGGAGGAAGACATTAATACAAGCGTCGAAGAAGAACACAAGAAGGTAAGCGAGGAAGAACACACGCCTTAAGTATCCATGGAAAAATCGTTGGTGCTGCACTAGAAGGGAAGAAGTATCAATTACCAGGATAAGATGCCGCGTTCCCCCACTGAACTTCTGCCTACACAGGTCGCGTCTGGTACAGTCACCCTTATGCCTCCACTGCAACGAGAGTGAATCTTGCATCATTTCTTTTTAACATGCAGATTGTTCACAAATCAAAGAAAACGATTGCTAGATCAACCTCTCCGAAGGATGGGCTTAAATTTATCCCTTCCGGTGATTCTTTCCTTTGGTGCAACTGAAATGGGCTTTAGCCACAGGAACGTTTGCGAAGCCGTGTGCGAGTTTTTACGGGAAACAAAAAGAATAGAATGTTAAGTTTATGCACCATTTCACTGTTTCAACCTATTGAAATGTTTTTTTTAACATCTGGATTGTACCAGTCATCTAATTTTTTAAATCATTCATTCCTAAACGTATTCGTATTGTAAAACAATTTAATTTCTAAAATAAGGTACCACCTGTTTCATGGCCGATCCCCCGTGGTGGGTTGCGCCAAGTAACTGAGGACCAACCAACCAACCAACCAACACGAAGACAAGCGCCCAAGTGGAAGACACGAAGGCAAGCGGGGAAGACTCTTGTCTTCCTCGCTTGCCTTCGTGTCTTCCTTGTTGAGGCCTGTCTTCGTGTCTTCCTCGTCGTCACTATTGCTTGTTTTTTTCGTTGCTCTGTTTCATAACCATGAACCCTTACCAACTCGCGCAACTATCAGTGTTACTGTCCAAGGTGTAAGCCATCTGTTGAGGCTATATTACCGTCCTCTTTAGATCACCCGAACGCCACAGAGACTAAGTGAACGCACGCCTGCACCAACGCTTCCGAGGAGCGCGACCTTATTATTTTAGTCGCAGGAATGCCGACAAAGAACAGTGAAAGAGAAGCTTGCGCAATAACGTGATAATTGCGTCTTTTTCTGGCGAAAGGCTTAGGTGCGTCATAAAAAGGGAAAAGGGACCGTCGGTGACACCACGAAGTGATACAATAAGTCAGCATGCGGCTTATCGTGACGTCAGGGATCGCTGAGACTTGTGAGGTCGTTATGACGTTATCAGGGCGTCGTTATGATGTGACATGACGTGACTTAAGATTATGACACGTCAACGTTGCTTCGTCAAATGTCGGCCAATATTGGAAGCAGGGTTAAACTACGTTAGCTGCAGAAAGCATTCGGGCTCGGGGAGGGGGGTAGTTAGCACAGTCTACCGAGAAGAAAAAGAAAGCTTAAAAGATGGCTTTTATCTTCATCTGCATCAAGCGCCTGACTCACAGGAGCGGTCTGTACGGCATGAAGGGACAGGTCGTCCATCATTCAAACACACATTAACACACATGAACAGAGTCGAGGCGTAAGCAGGCGCTCCTCCACGGCGTTCAGCATGAGTAGGCCTTAGGGCATCGGAAGTACACGTAATCATTCGCGGTGCTGAAGGTAGATTAGCTTGCCGCAGACCAAGGTGTCCTTGCACGTGCCACACACTGGTATCCCAGCTGGAATGCCGAGACCCGGATGGTACTCGCAAATCACGCCGAAAGCTTTGCCGCGCAGATCGTCCGAGCGCCTGCACGACAGCGAGGACACCTGATTGTCGAATCAGAGTAGATCGCAAACCTTGCTCGTTATGTAAGGAATGTATTCGTTTAGAGTTCGTCTTTAAAGCTGCCATTGATGTTAACGGTACAACTGCGAATGTAAACTGTAATGTTCTACGATGCATATGTAGTGCGACTTTGTTCCATTCTATGCGCCGATGCGCTGATTGTTCCAATGCTTAAGTTGGCTTTCCTGCAGTAGTGAGTTTTCGACGCCCACGGGTGAATCAGTGAGCCACAGAAAGCTTCCTGTTAAGACAGGAAAGGCGCCCTGGAGATACCACCCGACAACGACGTTCCAGGGAATGCCGCAACGCAGAACGTGCGCGGGAACTGCAAGAGTGTGATACAGGACGTCGTCGAAAGCACATAGCGCACCGCCTATCTGTCGTTTCATGATCAGCTAACATACTGCTGTCCCGACAGCGCTGCTGCATTTCGCAGTTGGTTTGCCAGCGTTCCTCGCAACTATACCAATCCTCGAAGAAAGGTCAGGTGATTAGTAGGAAACGCTTTCACAGAATAATTCCAGAGGAGGTTCTGCGTGCAATTATCTTACACCTGCTTGATAACGTTCGAAGCCAGCAAGACCTTCGATTTGTGGCATAGAACTGAAGTCAAGAGCGTTCAGGCTGATAGCATAATCAATATACGAATTCCACCCAGCAAATCACATTTTTTGCGATCCGTTGTTCGTTGCGTTTATTTCTGCAGCGCTCACCCTGAATTCATTCTCACAGTACCTTTGTTGATGCTCGAATAGACGTCCGCTCTGCAGCACCTTTTATCGCGAACAATGTCCGTTAGCAAGCCTAGCACATGGCTTCCGCGATCAACTCCAGCTGAGCGTCGGCGTGCTGCCGGCGGCCAGGCATTCGTTCTCATTTGAAGGGCAGTTCATGAGTTGTGTGCGAGAGAAAATGTGTGTGTTACGTTTCTAAGCATCATCATTAGGATAAAACAAATTTTATAAGTTCTATTCGAATTCTGTATATAGTTCTGTGCTAGTGCAACGTAGATCTTCACGGCATCTCTCAACATGCCGTATACGTGAACCTGAGCCCGCTAGCTTAAAAACAAATGATGCAAAAGCCTGAGTCACTCATGTTGGCGAAAGGGAAGAGATTTCTGGGAGAATTCCCGTGAACTCTGCATTTGCTGTCACTCTCTTTCGCTGTGGATTTCCGGCAAGATTTAGCGCATTCCAATGATGTATCTTATCATACTCTATATCGTCAATCGTTTTCCTAAGCGCTGTCCAAGCCATGGTTCCGCTCATGGCTTATTGGGAGAAACGTGTACTAACGCTGGTCACCACATAAGAATAAATACATGCTCCGCCCACGAACTTCGATTCCCCGCCCTTCGCGCCTATGCAAGAGAGCAGCTGGTTTCCGCTCGAAGCACAAGTGCTCTCTGTTTATTGAAGTAGATGTTTTCCGTCGTTTCTGAATAAAATATTAGCTCTGGCGGACTAATGATCTCAGGATGTCGAAAAAAAGTCACATTGAAGATTCCGCAGCACTCGCACCACACGCCACATTGGAGATTCCGCACCACTCGCGGTGACGTCACATGTTCTGACGGCACCTACTAGGCCCTTCGCAGATCGTAATCGGCATAAATGAAGTACATTGTCTTTTGAGGAGGCCGTAAACATAACATACCAAGTTTGGGGTAATTTTGTTGATCGCCAAAGCACGATAAGTACACTTTGAAATCCGTGACGTCAGGCGGGGAGAATTCGGCGCGATATTAAAAAAATGAATCTTCGAACTTCATTTCTCCTCTATTAATAAACCTACAATGGCGAAATTATTGACTTTAGAGTTCTCAAAGCATAATTTATCGAACTAAACCGATTAATTGTTTCTCTTTAGTGTCCCTTTAAGGCGTTCACTAAATTGCACTTCTATTGGAAACGTGCCGAATGGGAAGGATGCGTAGGGACGTCTTGCTGGAACTGACCAATCGCGGCGGTCAAGGTCAAAATGCAATATTTCACTCTACCACGCCCAGACGGCGACGCCACGCCGCCGACCAAGAACACTGTGGGATGAAAGTGTGAGATAGAAAAGGATAGAGTGTCTGACCGTGGCGCAGTGGATAGGGTGCCCGGCATCTCTTGCCGCGGACCGAGAGGTCGTGGGTTTGACTCCCGTTGATGAAACTGTTCTTCGGTTTTTCTTTGCCATCTGATCGTGTACATGTTTGGACGTCATTTCCGTGACGGAAAAACATCACTGAAGTCTTGGTAGACACCGGCATAAAACACCATCGTGTTAACAAAACAGTCCTTTGACTGTGTTTTGGGAGTCCTCACGCGCCATACATATGATACTCTTTAAAGGGATACTTGAACTCTATTTGTAGAAAATTATGCTCTCAACGGATAGCCTAGCGACCCAAAGAAAAGACAATGTGTCTTTTCAAGGACAGTCATATAAGTGCCACGTGGGGACTCATAGGAAAGATAACAGATACTGTAGTGAAACCTAATCAATACTCTTTCTTTAACCTTTATGTCCCAGCGTCTACATATCTGATGAAAGCACATTAGCAAATTGTGATTAAGGAAGCCAACGTATTGCCTTAAAAATTGATGTGAAATGGTGGCATTATTTCAAAGTTTCATGAGCACATCTCCAAGTGACAACTGTTTTGAACAAATTCCGCACAGAACAACGCCACTTTAGGGGCAAAGCACCTTAGGGTCTCGGCTTGTCGATGGTGCATCGTCGTCTGCTGTCGCCGCGTGCACCGTCGTGACTCATTTGTTTGCTTGCATCGCCGTGTTCTGTCCATTTACTTGAACGCTAGAGAGGGCACCACCGCCGCAACGCTCGCCGTGTGGCGAGAGAGCGAACGGCACGCGTTGACTATGGAAACACTCTTTCTGCAATGAACGCTCTACTACCAGCTTTCGAGGAACGGGAATGCGCCCTCGCCCGCGAGAGACAACGCCGATGCAGGCAACGTCAGCTAGCGAGTTTCTTGAAAAAAAAAACGACTGGGACTGTATTCTCAAACTATCGCAAAATACGGCAATGGCAAAAGCATCGCCTTTGTTGTGCTCTGATTGGATATTGTGCAAAAGCGGAAAAGTGAGGGCGCCATATAGTATAGAATAACACAGATCTGAGCTAGTTCGCAAGTATTCATTCTAAAAAGACAGGGCGTGTGAACACAGACACAAGAAAGAAGTCAGGACACCACAAGCGCCGAAAAAACGCCGGCGTTGATGGTGTCCTTACTTCTTCCTTGTGTCCGTGTTTGCACGCCCTGTCTCTTAAGAACGCCATCTAGTATTTCCGTCGACGTGACGGTGCTCTACGGCCCTCCTTACATGTCTGGAATAAACGAACACTCCTTATCACCGTCGGTTGGTGGTGAAGTCTAGCATTTGAGTGACATAGACGGTAACTTCTAGTATTCAATCTTCAGCAGATCGGCGTAGCAATTTTCACGCTAAATCTTTCAGCGAGCATTACCTTAGAGTGTTTTCAGTATTCGTTCTTTGCCAGCGCGTGTTTTTTCATGGTCTGAACCTTCCAGGAACATCAACCATGCGTTTCTCGCGTGGTTTTTCGCGCGCCGGCAACATATTGAGATGCTCAGGCGATATCGCTGCGGCGGCACACTACAGCTGAACTCTAAGTACGGCGTGTTAAACTCTCAACGGAAATACATTTCACACAAAGTTGTATTCATTAAATATTATACTGTGCAATGAACGATTGTACAAAAAGCGTTGAAAGTGCTTTCAACACGTCGTATATCTTAAGTAGCCAAATCCAAGCCATACGCTCGACAACGCCGCACTCGAGTTGCTCTGCGCTTGTACGGTACGCTCACTCATGTGTTGTGAGACATTCTTAACACCAACGGCCAGTGCAACAATGACGTCACGGGAAAGTGCTTGTTTAATTATTGAACGCATCAGATTTTACGTCCCCAGACGCGATACTATCGCCTTTCGCGATTGTTTGAGAATACGGGCCCTGCCCGCGCTGCACAAATGTTCACCGGCCACCCCGTATAATAGGCACTGGATCTTGACCTGCAATGCAGTGCCAGTGGGTGATTTCTCTTGTGCGTAGTTGAACAATAAAGATTGGCAGCGTGCACGTTGACTAAATGCGGACTGCGGGTCTCTGTGTATAATCTTTATTATGTCTCTCATTGTCCATGAGCAGTGATTTTGCTGCTCTGGCGCATACTGCAGGCTTCGCCACTCCACAGGTTTCATGTTAGTGGAGCTGAAACGCCCTTGCCTACATGCTTCGCCCCTCCCCAAAGTTTTTCCAAAGTCCCTTGTCAAGGTGTATACCTACATTTTTAAGCGAAGCTGTCTAGTGCTAGGATAAAGGAGCACATGTAGGAAAGATTTATGGTTGCAACAACTCCGACAGAACAGCCATGTTGTCTCGGAGCACGCAGATGCGCGCTGTGGCAGACACCTCGAATATAATATCTGAGATTGTTTTATTTCTGCAGTTTCACGCGCCTGTCTGCATCATCTTTGCACTTCACCTTAACAAGAGGCGGCGTCCGCGTCAAAGACTTTGGCAGAAAATGGCGCTTACCTTGACGAACAGTGTCACCACCCTGCTCCCGGGGAGTGCGGCTTTGACCTCGAGGATCCCTCACTAAGACACACACGACGAGCCATCTCGGAGCGTCGTAAAAAAAAACGCGGTGTTGGCGGCGTTTTTAAACTTAGGATTGAAAAAAGCGTGCATTTCACCGCTTTTTTCCCGGGCCCTCAGGTTTTGCTTCTTCATAGCATGACCTACCTCACACTGGCAGCCTCGTGAGCGCGTCCGCGCTAGTACACGCAGTGCGATTGGCGTAGCTGTCCTTAATAAGGCGTCATAGTCTTTCTCCACTGCGTCTCGTCAAACAATCACGTTTGTTCCTTGTATCGTGGCGAAAGAGATCACGCTAGTGACGTCCTAATTTGCTCTTTGCGCTCGCCATGTGTCGGACGCCTGTCGTACATTCCAAAGAGGAGCAGTGACAGTACGACGAACGTCGGTGCACCCGGTAGCGCGAGTCGCCGTCGAGCCGATGGCACCGAGTACGATCGGGCGAGTGAAGTCAAACACAGGCACGACGCCTCGCCGTCGGAACACTTCCCCAACATTGCTGGTCATCCCTCTGCACAAACAGTTGGAAAGCCTCCAATATTTTTTACACGTGTTTTATGCCGGAGTTCATCGCGGCTCCATTGACGTATTTCCGTCACTGATATGGCGTTCTAAAATGTACACTGACAGAATGCAAAGGAAAAAAACTAGAAGGAAAAGTTCCGTTGCCGGCAATCGAACTTACGACCCCTCGCTCCGCAGCGCGCGGCGAGAAACTACTCGGCCACAGAGCGTGTGTTCTGCAGCTTATTAACGGCGAGCTATTTATACACACCATTTGCCGTTGGCGCTACTCAGAGTTCGGCGGCTTCAGCGTGTTCTGGTTATTACTAGCGAGATGGCGCGCAGAGCTCGCGAGGTGCGCTTTAAAGGTCGTCGCCCCGAGCGTTGCGATGCGAGCACGCCTCAACAGGGGGTGTCTGTCGTGCGCGCGCGCTTATCTCGTTATGGGGGGAGTTCGTATGTTTTTTGCTCTGACCGCAAGCTTCTGTTGACGTTACAGAGAACACGAAGGTCACTTCGCTTGCTGCAGCGGCCGCGTTTCTTATAGGAGTGCGCTGCTCACACGCAAAAAAGCAAAAATGTGACAGTTGCTAGTTCGCGCTCGTCCTGTGTATGTTCTCTTCGTGCCTTTCTGCTTTAGAGTGCGTTGCGAGCTTCGAGTTGCTTGCCGTTCTTCACGTGACATTACAAATTGTTGCTATAGCATTCATTCCTTCGATCTTGTGGCAAAAAAATGCCCAATAAAGCCTCAACTACCCCTGGGAAGACATGCTTCACTTTCGTGTTATACCGATTCCTATGATAGGGGGATCAGCCATGTTTTTATTTGTAATTTAAGCTCAAACGCCAAAGCGATTTTGCTTTATTCGGCTTTCCTCGAGGAAAGGATCACATTGCCGTTCGGGCTCATGTTTAAATATAGTCTCAAATTCCCGCCACTCTATAAATGCTCGCTTTCTGCTCCCGGTCTGTTAATTATTGTTACAACGCGGAATGTTCACAAACACTTATATTCTTGGCTCCACTTGACGCTGCTATCACCTGACCTTATAGACTAATCCTACAGCTTTGAACGATTCAGCCATACTTTACATGATGTGATTGACAGCAAGACTGCGCTGTGCAATCCTATTCACGCAAACCTGCGAGAGTCCTTACAATACGTCGTTTGACCACTGCTATCACAATACCAGATTAATCATTTGCTAGGGCGGTTCTTTTCCATATGACAGTGTTGTGACGTCATTGCTCGGTATTCTAATTCAATACTTCCCAGTAAATGCAGCCTGATGCGACTGTAATATTTAGAGAGAGCAGGAACCGAGCGCCGCGTGTTTCCCAGGGTTCGAACACTTCTCACATATTGTTCGAAGAAGCCTCATATACGTTACTACAGTTCGCATCATCCTAAACACAGCTCTTACGCTACAAACCTGTATTAAAACTCTACCTGCATACTTTTATGTGGTCTTGTTTTTTAATTCTGGGTTTTTTTCGAACATCACCCGCAGCGCCTTTTCGGACATTACTGCGGAAGTAGGGGGGGGGGGGGCGAGGCATAAAGCTTCATAGAATAAGTCGGCAACCAAATCGGGAAGTAACTTGATCCATTCGAAATTCGTTTTTACAAAAGAAAAGAATGTTTTAAAAGATCACTCGTCTTGGTGTACGAAAGAATTTTAATTTGTGATCCAAACGCAAGGACTGACAGTGCGCCGTTTGTACATAATCTAAAGCATGGATGCCTGTTTGCTTGTTACAGCTTCAGGGTAAAATTACGTCTTCACGCATTCGAAGGTCTGCTACTTAAGGTCTGACTTCTTGTCTCGAGAGCTTTCAGCCCGATAATAGTTCTCGAGAAAGAATCTAGATGCGATAGACTGCATACGCTTAAGTGCATCAATGTTCACTTTGGGAAACGGATTCCAAGCACAACAGGCATATTCAGGTATAGTTCTGAAGTAGGCATGATATGCGGTCTGTTTAACTTCTTGAGTTACTTGCTTGAGGTTTTGTTGTACAACAACAAGGGCCTTTCCAACACGGCTAAGAAAAGCATTAATTTGTTCAGGCCAAGCTCCATTTTCGGAAAACGTAATGCCCAAATGCTTGTACATGCCTTCTTTGTTTATGATTTAGTGACTGGTGACCCTAATTGGCCTTTTTAGTAACGCTGACGTGAACACATTCATTAGTATTCGGTACCTTGTCATTATGTTTACACCATACCTCTATGTGATAAGGTCATCCTCAAGCTTTCTTGAATGTTTGGTCAATCAAGTCAGTATACAAAACGCAATCATCAGCAAATATTCTAAAGTCGCACATAATTGCATCCAAAATATCATTTACAAACATAGCGAAGAGAAGTGGATCCAATTCAAAATTCTTGGGCACCCCTGATGTCACTGAAAATAAGCATGAACATGATCCATAAAAAATCTCCTTCTGTTTCCTTCATGTCAAATAGTCCGTAATCCATCTGCAATCACTTTCGCCGACGTTTATATTCTGGAAGTTTTGCATTAGAACTGAGTGTAATACCGTATCAAAAGCGCTTCAAAAATCCGAAAATAAACAATCAATCTGTCCTCTGATATCCAAAACCAATGCTATATTATGAAAGAATTCAATTAGGTGGGTTCTACATCAAACACCTTTCCAAATCAGTGTTTCTGCGAATGAAAAACCTAATTGAAATCAGATGATTGATTAAGCCAGAATGCACATGCCCACGTAGCTTACAGCGTGTCAGTTTCAAGAAATAGGCCTGTAATTGGACACATGTGATTTAGAGACACCCCGTGTTGACGAATTTTTCATTCCGGACGCAAGTTGTTTACTCAAAAAATTGAAGGTGGACAAAGTAATTACGTTCGTGAGTAACAAATACCGGATCTTCAATTTACGCTGACGATAATGGCAAGATCTCCATTGATAACAAATCCGCCATCACGCTCAATTCGCACGCCAGAAATGCTGTTCCACCCTAATCATCCACTAACAATTCAGGTATATTATTTCAACATTAACTACTTCAAATATTCCTTTTTTTCACTTGTAGGATGGCATAGATTACCGAAGTGTATAGCTAGTAGTAACCATCTCAATAAATCAACAGTATTTGATGAGCACATACAGACCACCCACACTTAATAATAATTGTTGTGGTTTAAGGTCCCGAAGTGAAGATATGATTACGAGGCACGCCGTAGTGGAGGGCGCCACAAATTTTGACCTCCTCGTGTTCTCTAACGTGCACCTGAATCTAAGCACATGGGCCTCAAATGAATGTTGATATATCTTTAATATGTACTTGTATATTTCATGACTCACCGAGGCAGAGGAAGATCAGGTCAGGTGCACAAAGCTCGCAATGCCTGCGATCTCTGAGGCAGTGGAAAACCACGTTAGGGACAGAAAGCTGTCGGAAGGAATCGGGAAAGAATCAATGCACCGATCGGCTATACAAAACCAAATGTGGCGCACGAAGCTTGCAATGCCTCCCATCCTGGAAGCAATGCAAAGCCACCTTAGTTGCAGAGAGCTTTCGTAAGTGTGGCGGGGAAGGATCAATACGTTAGCTGAAGACGAACAAGAACACGGCGTTCGCCTTCCAGTCGTATTAGCAAATGCGTAAGGGATCCTGTGAGTTTTGTATAATTCTTGTGTATGGTATTTAGTATGACCAACATGTAGCGTATATCACTTAATAATATTTTTACTATAAGAGTTACACTCGGATGATTTATATATTATATCAGATCTGCAATCACGTTATGGCGTTTTCTTTCTCTGTAAATTATTTTCAAATGTGTTTCCTTGCTGCTTTTCCCCTGCAATAATTCCATTTGTAACCGGCAGTATGGACAAATTAAAAAAAAAAACTGCAGGCGACTCTGATATTCGACGTAGGTATCTGGTAATGGTACTCGCATCTCGGCGTTACTGTGTGCGGCAGAATTACTTCGGATAACTTTTCTTTTTTTAACGCTGCTGAAGCGGTTCAAAGAGGCCACGCACGTGGTTGATATCTGCTTAACCAGGTGGCGCAGTGATATGAGCTGCTCACAGCAAAAGCGTCTGCTCTTTCAATGAACTCCTTCAATTACTTTTGATGAATAATCCCGTCAAATAATCAGACCCCATCATAAATAAAGTTGAGCAAGTTATCATATGTACGCAATATAACTCTTAACTTGAGCCACAGCAATCAATGTCGTAGTTTTAATTTTAATGATTACCATTGAAATTAGAAACATTTTTTTTTATTTACATGAACCGGAAGTTGCTGCTTAAGAAATAATGTCACTCGCTGCTCGTGCCGCTAATAAATAGCAAAAGAAAACAGAACAGACACGTTGCCGATACACACAGGCAATGACGTTCCAACGAAGGCTACAACGCAGAAAGCGCGATTAGTATATACGCCTGATAGACGACTTCATCTGGAGGGAAGCGAGCACTTCCCATCCGTCGTCTCATGATCACCCAAAATACTGATGTCCTAACAAGCTCGCCTAACAAATAGAACTTCGTTTCACGATTCATTTGGAGGTGTTTCTCACAGTTAAACCAAACACAGCAGCGTACGAGGCCGAATGAAGGGAAGTGGTGATTAGTAGAACGCTACAAGCGCAAATTTTTCGGGGTAATTATTGTAAACCTCTTTTTATTATTTCGCTCATTTATCTATGTTTTATAAATTTCCCCAACACACTGCTTTCGGGAGGACGTTACAAAGGACGAAAACGCGAAGAATGATTGCAAGGTGAACACCTGAGCTTGCAGCATAATTGTTGCAAGCTCAATATTTTCTGGGCATGAATTTCAACGCTCCCAAGTGCCGTGAAGCAAACACTGAGAACATTGAGCACAGCTGTAACGATTGCATGACAGCAGTCTAGGAGTTTTTTTCAGTCACAAACCTCTTTCCGGAAAAAAATATTTCGAATCCATCAAGTATAAGCGGAGTTACAGGGACTTATTTCATAGTCCCAGCGCTTTCTTCTTTCGTACCGACGAGCATGCTGGAAGCTACAGTGGGAGGGATGACAAGCGAGCAGGAAGCTACATCAACGTGCATCATGACACTAAGTATTTCAGACAAGCGTAGGTGGCTCACGTGTTCACGTGGGCCTATATCACATATCGGCAGCCTCTTGTGACAACAGTTCAAACTATATATTGGAAAGTGATGGCCACGCTCGAATTCTTTAGAAATTCAATAAAGGTATCATTTGGTTCGTCGGCATCATAAGTTGTATAGCAATGACCCACCAAAGCTTCCGTGGAATTGTACTTGCCGCAAACTCACGCCTCTGCGCGTCAACATCCGCAAGGGCGGCCCGGACATGGAGCATCCCATCTCCGGGTGACTCATGCCAGGTACACGAAAACGTGAAGTTTTCATAAGCTACCGATATCCAAAGGTGTGGAGAACTGTTGCATTCATTGCGCGAGGAGGCCGAACAAGTAAATTGCGAGGAGACCAAAACATGCACCTGTCGCAAAAACCACGAGATAAGGCAAGGAGTGGGCGAGTTCACAGCAGCGCTGGCGGAATGCTGAACCGTTTTCTGCTTTTTACGCAGTGTTTGGCCTGCCTCGCCGATCCTGTCCCCGACTCGTCCGAATTTCTTCGCCCGGAAAGCAATGACAGAAACTACCCTTCTTCGACTGAGTTTGTGCACGTGCACAACTCGGGTCTTGGTGGCGTGTACGGCCCTATCTGCCTCGCTAGAGATAGTTCGGGCCTATTCATTGCCTCGTCAGCTGGTGTTCTACGTGCCGTCATCTATGGCGACGACATCCTCTTTCCTTCAATCGTCGACCAGCCTGGCTCAGTGACATCGTCGGCAAGGTATAAAAGGACATCGTCGACGCCTGCCTTCTTCAGTGGGCGAGTTCACAGCAGCGCTGGCAGAATGCCGAACCGTTTCCTCCTTTTTACGCAGGTATGTTACTTTAAGAATGTCAAGTGCATTCGATCAGATAATCGCTTCCTGCTCCTGTTGTCTCGCCCACACAGTTTGACATGTACCTCTGATATTTTGTCAATATGCTCTGACCGCATTGTCCGCGTTAGAAGGCTTCTCTTGTGCGGTTATGTAGAATTGAACCCGGGGCCTCCTAAGTTATACAAGGCTAACACTCGTTTACGCGGTTCGTCCTTTGCCGATGGGCTGGGTGAGTTCGATGCTGCGGATGCTGACTTGTCTTCACTGATTCAAATGCTTACCGAATATATTAAGGGTCAGCAACGTATATCGCAAGATATAGCTGATATGAAGAAGTATCATGAAGTTGTCAATTCTAGGTTTGATGCTTTGGAGACTCGTGTCTCCGCATTAGAGTCCCTTCCCGTCACGCCTTCTACAGCAACCGGCATAAAGTGAACAGCAATATTTAGCAGCTGCAAATCAAAATGAATCATCTCGCTATGCAGAATGATGACCTAGAAAACCGATCTCGTCGCAATAACTTGCTGCTGCATGGTCTCGCTGACAGACCAGACGAATCCTCTGACCTTCTTCTGTCTAACCTTTCTGAATGGTTCAAAGGAAATCTGCAAATTGATTGCCCGAATATCGAAAGGTGTCACAGGATTGGACGTAGGCAAGCCGATCGACCGCGTCCAATTATCATAAAGCTGCTCGACGATCGCGAAAAAACAAATGTCCTTAAAAACGGCTACAAACTTAAAGGGTCTAACTTTCGCATTTCCGAAGACTATTCATCGCGCGTACGAACTATGAGAAAGAGGATATGAGAAGAATGAAAACCCTTTCGGGATAATAGCGCCATTGTACGCTAGAGTTTTCATCACGTGTTTATAGATCAAGTTAGGTACAACTGGAACGATGACACTAACACCCTCATTAAGATTCATTCTCGGCCAGCAAAAGCTTCTCCTAATGTCACCACTAATGCTCCTTGACGCCTAGGGGAATGATCCTAACGAGCCACTGCGCATCTTAAATGTTAATGCCAGAAGCCTAGTCAACAAGTTTCCAAATTTTCTTTCACTTATCAAGGCCCATTCACCGCACATAGCTGGCGTAGCGGAAACTGGGTAAATGAACACACACAAACACACACACACACACACACACACACACACACACACACACACACACACACACACACACACACACACATATATATATATATATATATATATATATATATATATATATATATATATATATATATATATATATATATATATATATATATGTGTTTGTTTATTAGAATATAGCGCCAATCCCAAGAAGGGACTATTGCAGAGAGGGCAAGAATATGCAATACAGAAATACAATCAAACAGCGAAATTATACAGGCGCAATAATTTTTGAAATTGTGGGATAGTAACACAATGCTATTAAAAAAAACTGAGTCAACAGTACACCACTGAAAACCAACAATACACTAAATGCAGGGGGTGCAATAAATGATAGCGAAATAACCCCTCCAGGTTTTACAGTCGTCAGAACTGACAGACATCATGGCAGGGGAGGGGGTGTAGCACTATTTTTAAGGTCTGACCTTAACTTTTCAGTTATCCACCAGTCCACCTGATACCGAATCTGTTTGGTGCAAGGTCTTTTTCGGAAGCATTTCCATAGTCTTTGGCGTAGTCTACCGCTCACCATCATAGAACATGAATCAGCTGCTCGCTTTAACAACTTTCTTGCATGAGCGCTTCTTATCTGCTTCCAGTTTGATCTGTCTGGGTGAATTCAACACTCCAGGTATTTTGTGGCCATCTCTATCGCTCACAGGCTATGACGTAGAAATCAGCAAAGTTCTGTTAGATTTTTCGCTCTATTTTTGTTTAAAACAGATTGCTGAGACTAACACACGAGAGGATGCACTTTTAGATTTAGTTTTGTTCGTCCTTTCCTCTTAGACAATGGTTATGAATGCGAAGTCGCTGATGGTATTTCAGACCACAAGGCCGTTCTAGTATCCATTTCTATTCCTGTGCGTACCAACCATTTTGTCTATTCAACATTCCCCGATTTTTCACGAGCTGATGACGCGTCTGTTTTTGACCTTTTGGCAGATTCTTTTGATGATTTCGAACGCCTCAGCAAATGTAATGATGTGAATTCCTTGGTAGCTCCTTTTGAAAAGACTGTGGCAACTTGTATTGAGCGCTTCTTCCCGATAAAACGAAAAAGAAAAACCCCCACCTTCCCTGGATATCGCGTGACATACTACACCTGTCGCGTCGTGTGGCTAGACTGAGGCGTTTAAAAGAAAACGGTGACCCCCTTAAAAAACATGAATTTAACCTTGCCAAAGGAGAACTTCAGATCAAAATTAATTCCTCGAAAGACTTCTATTTCAAAGTTACGTTGCAAGATCTATTGAAAAGCAACCCTAAAAAATATGGGCATCCATTTTACCCACCTCAGCTGCCACAATAACAGTTGTTATAAATAACGACCCATGTAGTGACCCCTCAACCATTTCCAACGCCTTCATCGAATACTTTTAATCGGTATTCACTACTGACAACTTGGACACCCCCAGCTTTCAACATGGTTCAAATAAATTAGTCAGTGACATTTCCGTGTCTCTCAACGGTGTCATGAACCATGAACCTAATTTTTCACTTGGGAAATAAGAAATTTCTTGGTCCTGATGGCATTCCTAATATTTTTCTTAGATATTGTGAGTGGACCAGCCGCTACTTCACCGTAATTTTTCAAAAGTCCTTATGCACCTCCACTGTTCCTTCAACTTGCAAATTAGCTAAAATTCTTCCTGTGCATAAATCTGGCAACAAGCAGTCTCCATTAAACTATCGCCCGATTTCATTACCGTCACAATCATGCAAACTTTTCGAACACATAATCTTTAAGCATATCATGGGGTTTCTTGAAAATAATGACATCCTAAGTGATGCCCAGCATGGTTTTTGCCAAGGTTTTAGTACTACAACCCAGCTTGTAGAATTCTCGCACGACATTTCGCACGCTCTAGACTCTGGTTACCCAATTGATGCAATTTTCATCCACTTTTCAAAGGCATTCGACACTGTTACGCATTCTAAACTTATGCATAAACTTCACGCTATTCTTAACAATTATTCCTTAGTTGACTGGATTGCTAGCTTTTTAAACAACCGTTCTCAGTTTGTTTCTTTCAATTCCTCAAACTCGTCTGTTGTGAATGTATCATCCGGAGTCCCCCAGGGTTCGGTCCTGGGACCACTTTTGTTCTTATTGTATATAAATGATTTGCCCAATTATGTGCCTGCGAAAATCCGCCTTTACGCTGATGACTGTGTACTATATAATGTAATTAATACCAATGATGACCACATTTTACTTAATGATTGTTTTGCACAATTTTGCAGATGGTGCGCCACATGGCAAATGAACATAAACTTTGTTAAAACAGTTGCTCTTTCCTTCTGTAAACGCAGCTCCGTTTCTTTGTTCGATTACTCTTTCAATGGCTCCTCTCTGTCACGTGTGTCCGATTATAAGCACTTAGGCCTCATCTTCACACCCAATGTGTCTTGGTCTAAACATATCGAATACACTTGCGATAAAGTTTTAAAGAAACTGGGCTATTTAAATCGTACATTAAAAAATGCTCCACGCAAAACAAAATTGCTAACGTATAAATTGCTCATTCGTCCCATCCCCGAATATGCCTGCCCTGTATGGAACCTTCATAAAAAATCGGACATCACCACATTAGCATCCATTCAGAAGAAAGCCATCCGTTTCATTTTCCGCCGTTACGACTGGAATTTCTCGCCCTCCTGTCACCTTGCTACGCTAGTTCTACAAACCTTGCCCGAGCGACGTGATCTCGAATGCTTAAACTTGTTACATATTCTTGTTAATACCCAACGCTACACGTTAACTAACGAATATCTGTCTCCTGATAAACTGAAACCCACAAGGAATAGCCACACACTCAACCTGACACCGTTCCATCCACGTACTAACCTATTTAAATTCAGCTTCTTTCCGCACGCTATAGAAAAATGGAATCTATTGCTTGGGTCAACTAGATCATTGCCTTTAGAAGATTTCATGCATGAAATATTGATTCGCGATTTGTTTATTAAGAGTTGTAATTTGTATTTGTATTTGCATGAATGTATTTATGTGCGATTTGTTTTTTTAAGAGTTGTACTTTTGTTTGTTAGTTGTTAGGAGCTGTATTCTTGTGTGTGCTGGTGTACAGAAAACCCACTCCTGCCGTAGCCCTAATTGGGCTGCAGTAGGTAAAAACGAATAAATAAATAATGAGAGCTACCCCAGTAGTGTGCCTGTGGGAACTTTTACAGAAACTCCAAAGCCAGTGCCCTCCAATAAGGCTAGGTTCGTGAATATTACAGTTAGTTGTATCAACGCTATAGCGTTAGAGCGGACGCTCCAAGACCGCTTTGTGGCAAAATTAGAAAGAAATCACTGCCACAAGCTATTTTATTTCAGGAAAAATATCCTTAAATTAGGTTAATGGAAACCTAACTTACTTAGATCGGACTGATAACAACAATGTACCCTATGGGTACCTGCCAAGGAATGGAAACTTCGTTAGATCATGAACTTCGTAAATATCTGTTCAATAAATGTTGCGCGGCTTTGTTCAATACGACGCTATTCATTCCGAAACAAAGGCAATTTGACTGTATCTGCCTGTCTGTCTGTCTAGCCGGTCACGTTTTGCTGCTCTCATCATTGCGATGACTCTGTTTATTATTCTATAAACAAGGCATGGCATTACATGACTACACCAGGAGCATGAATGATAGATGATGGCAAGCATGTCAAATGCACTATGCAAACACATACATGATAAGCAGCTGTCTTGATGTCATAGGGGCCATTTGAGCGCTGTGCTAATTACCACCCAACTGAATCCACCTGAAGCCTCGTGTTCTTTCCTGGTGTCTGCGAAGTGTCCATGGGTTGAGTAGAAGTGCCTTGGAAAAGAAGAGGTCAAACCAGGCGGAGGTTACTCCGTATACCTCCCATAGGACGCCTTAATTCATGACGTCAGCGCTGGGAGCGCCAAAAGTCCCTTCAGTTAATATCCTGGCGGCTGGGATTCAGAGACTCGAACGGCAGAATGGCGGCGCGTACGGTATGCGTCGTCATGACAACACTAACACCAGCCACGCCTCCTCTCCTAGCTCCCTCGTGCGTGCCGGGTTTTCTTCTTTTTGTTTTGTTTGCGTGCGCGAGCTCCCTCTTCCTTTCTTTTATGACCCCCTCGTCCGCGTGTTGCGCCGTGCAGCGCGCCGGGCACTTTTCTTTTTTTAAAGACGATAGTCTTTCTTGGGGAACTTAAACGCAGAAATTTTGGTCTGTCTTTCTGTCTTTCTGTTTGTCGGCACGTCCCTCGATTCAGCCACTCAGCCAAAGTTGAACCCCTTGCACAAGGGCCAGCCATCGTGAACGGCTCACTAGGTTCATACTTGTCTACATGGTTGATCAAAAAGCAAACATTACGCATATCTGAGGCGCAACATCACTAGGTAAATATTAGGTGGTGTGTTCCTTTAATAGAAAATACATAGATACGTAATTCTAGAGACCCTAGTTTCTTAAGCTGCGCTGAAAATGCGACTGCGCCGAAACTTGGCTTCCTCCGTGCCTGCCCTCTGCGCGAGCTCATTGTTGTGTTTCGGTTTCAGTTCTTCTTCTTCTTCTGTGGTTATTAAGGAAAGGAAAAAGGCACCTAATTTCTCTCTGCCTATAGTCGACACGGCGCAGTGCCTTGTAGGGTGGGGGTAAGGAGGGAATAAAAGAATAGTGGGAAAATAGAGAGAAAAGTGATAGGATCACATCCATCCAACGAAGAGAAAAGAGGACAGGAAAGATGGGGAAACAGTCACGGGAGTTCAGGGACGGGTCCGCGAAACACAGCTAGAGGCACGGTGCACAACATCGGCGAAGCGGCGAAGGCCCCGTCGATGAGCGGCGCACGGCATAGCGGGCGAGGAGTCCGTCACGGGGCGCCGGTCAGCGAGAGGTACGAGGAGTAATCCAGGACATCGCGGCAGGCACGTCCGTCTTGCTTGAAATCCAGCGAGCGAGCTCAGTTCCGCTCTGGCATTCCTGCTTTACCCAGGCGACGTGAATATAAAAGAGTGTGTGGAGAGTACTCGTTGAGTGCGGACGTTTCTTCTGCTTCGGCGCTTCGCGCCAAACCGCGTGTTCGGGCTGGCTGGCGTCCCCGCCGGTCTTGCCTGCTGCTGCGCCGGGACTACCAGCCCGCAACACAGCATTCACGTTTCCCGACGTATTGCCAGATGGCGTTCATATCTCACGCAGCGCCTCTTCTATCGTCTTTACACGACATTTGCAGCGAAGCACGCAGATACGCGGCCAATTTTTTTTGCATCCGCTGCGCGTACTGCGCCGCGCGTTCGTTGCGCGTTTGAATGTGCGCAATTTGCAATCAGGCATTCTGCAAACACTGCAGTCGTGCAGCATGTGCCGGAACGCAAATGAATGAATTGCACTCACAACACAAGATATCTTTGGTCTCTTTTTATTCTCCTCGTTTCCGAAAATCAACATTTTCATCAAATGTGGTGTGATACAGGCTCAGGTGATTAACAGAACTTATCAACAGGAGATTAACATACACGTGTTCATGATGACTAAACAACACGAAAGCTCTCGGCAAAGTTAAGAACTTAAAGAACAGTGGAATAAAAAACAACATAACACTAGGGCACATATTCAAAAACACAAATTTTATACTGACAAAATTGCAGAACAGCTTCTGATATATGCGCATGATATTGAACAAAATTATTATAAATAACAAAATTGAACATTCCTGGAATGCAAAAACAATGAAAGCAGTTGCAATACCTAAAAATAGAACAGTAATGTAAAGATCATTTTAAAGATGTCAAAATGAACTCCACATATAACGCAACTAATATTGGCCGCACTTTATTGACTACATTTCCAAAAACGTTGATTTTCAAATAACTAATGATGATAAACGCGGAGAAAGTAAACGGCTGATATCGGATGATTCATGACATCTCTTCTTGAAGTGCTCCGATTCTGCAATTCTTCAGCTTTTCTCTGGGCGCGCCGATCAGCTGTGTTGCGTTCCGAAATACACCCTGAAGAAAAGGGCAAGTTTCAATCATATAAAGAGCGCCGTCGACTCGTGCAAAAGTGAACTCGTTTGTTCGTCTCAGAGCAGCACAAGTTTTCATACATCTACCTAATGTTTTACAAACGTGGTTATATGCGATGGCGAGTAATTAACCGGAGACAAATGCAAAGCACACACTCAAGCACGCGGTTCTGTGAGAGTTGTAAACCTGTAACTATAGTTACGTCGCATCGGCTTCATGTCCGCTGCTTGTTCGTATAACGATTTAAACGCAGCATCGTGCCCTTTTCAAATCAGTCATTTTTGAAAACATTAACTGAAGCCTCACTGCAGAGAGCATCGGTATGGACGTGATTTCAAATTGACACAATGAAAACCGCGACTCAAAGGGCACGCTCACCTGTCGTTCTTTTGGGGGCCGGCACTTATATTCCGGGACTTGTTCTGGAAGTATTCGAGCAACAAAGCACGATGCACGAACAGCGCGAGTCGTAAAACATCGCGTCACACAAGCACACAGCGAGCGAGCACCATGAAACGGACGAGCGACGACGGCTAACGCACGCCTTACCATGCCAGACACGAAACTTTCTAACGGATTTCAAAAGTCGGCGGCGCCAGCAAGGCGGCGGAAAGCGCGCCTCCGGCAGGAAAGGGAGTTGATCCCACCAGAGATGGGGTTGAAAAGAGTTGGTAGAAGAAAGACGGAACGCAGATTTTAACTCTGATCCCAGTCAATGGATGGCGCCTCAATTTGCCATACCGGTCACGTGGGTTTCTTTCACTAGCCTGGCACGATGCACGAACAGCGCGAGTCGTAAAACATCGCGTCACACAAGCACACAGCGAGCGAGCACCATGAAACGGACGAGCGACGACGGCTAACGCACGCCTTACCAATGCCAGACACGAAACTTTCTAACGGATTTCAAAAGTCGGCGGCGCCAGCAAGGCGGCGGAAAGCGCGCCTCCCGCAGGAAAGGGAGTTGATCCCACCAGAGAGGGGGTTGAAGAGAGTTG
This sequence comes from Rhipicephalus sanguineus, assembly GCF_013339695.2. Lineage (NCBI taxonomy): Eukaryota > Metazoa > Arthropoda > Arachnida > Ixodida > Ixodidae > Rhipicephalus > Rhipicephalus sanguineus. The sequence continues at coordinate 101,612,995 of NC_051185.1, read as the reverse complement.
GGAGAAAAGAGACGGAACGCAGATTTCAACTCTGATCCCAGTCAATGGATGGCGCCTCAATTTGCCATACCGGTCACGTGGGTTTCTTTCACTAGCCTGGCACAATGCACGAACAGCGCGAGTCGTAAAACATCGCGTCACACAAGCACACAGCGAGCGAGCACCATGAAACGGACGAGCGACGACGGCTAACGCACGCCTTACCAATGCCAGACACGAAACTTTCTAACGGATTTCAAAAGTCGGCGGCGCCAGCAAGGCGGCGGAAAGCGCGCCTCCCGCAGGAAAGGGAGTTGATCCCACCAGAGAGGGGGTTGAAGAGAGTTGGGAGAAAAGAGACGGAACGCAGATTTTAACTCTGATCCCAGTCAATGGATGGCGCCTCAATTTGCCATGCCGGTCACGTGGGTTTCTTTCACTAGCCTGGTCGAACATTTACAGTACTGCATCCGGTACTACGCGAGCGCTGTATACAGCTGTCCTTACCATGATGGGGCTCGGCAACTAAGCCTGTGTTTATACTCTGTTCCAGAAGTTCCGTGCAGCACTGTGGAAGGGTCGTGTAGGCTTGACTCTGCTGCACGGAACTTCTGGAACAGAGTATAGAGAAAGTTTATGTGTTTCAAGTTTCTAAGCGTAATTAGGCTGATGGGTTGGATGTCTCCTATTCAAATTCTTGTTATAAAGTTTAATGTTTTATTAAAGGCGTCTCCACAGGCTGTCCTAAAATGCTGTATATTTGAAGCTGAGCTCGCTAGTTTCAATACAAGTTACAGGGAAAGCTGCGCTTGTGATGTTGGTCAAACGAAAGAGCTTTCCTGGGGAATTCTGGTAAGTTTGGTTGTAATTGCCATTAGTGACGAGCTTCAGCAGGTTAATTATAGTATAGCACTTTAAATATAAAAAAACTCTGTTCCAGAAGTTCCGTGCAGCAGAGCCAAGGCTACACGACCCTTCCACAGTGCTGCACGGAACTTCTGGAACAGAGTATAGAACAGAGCGCGAATGGTTTACTATAGGACACAATAGGCCTATCTGGTAGCAACACCGCAGGGGTACTGCAAATGGAGCCACTCAGTTAGAAACGCTAAACTTCATCCTTATCCTGTTCTACCACCACAGTTTCTCAACTCAATCATGCGGCTTCCCGCTAACTACGCCGTTGATATTTGTCTAAAACGCGACGGCGATGATGCATGAATAAAGTTTCCGGTGAAGCATTGCATCTGTTAGCAAAGTGTCTTAGTAGGCGCCAGGGAATGTATACCTTTCTTCATTTTTCCTTGCACCGAGAGACGGATTACAGCAAAAGGAGGACCCCACACGCGTTTAGAATAAGAGTGTCCGTTGCAGGTGGTTAATTAAATGCATTTAATAAAAGTCAGCGACACGTGCAGTAGTGCAGACGTAAGCGCGTCGCTACCATTATTAATGTTTGTATATTGAAACGATTCATACTACCTCATACGCACGAAGACAAATGTGGAACATACATCCGTACAGACGCGTGCAACGCCAGGTAGCGAATTCAATAAGAATTCAATACAGCACGCTGGATATTGCCACGCCCGCTACTTCTTTTATTTTGATGTGTTAGAGTTTGACCAAGCAAGGACGGTTATCAAAGCTCGACGCTGGCCGTGAAGCAGTGTTCGAGAAGCTTCACGATTTTAGTAGATCGTTTTGTTAAGATTGCGCGCCGCACGCGAATGTTCCAGCTTTGTCGAGAGATAACGCCGCCACCAGCGATATTGCTGGAAAGTTCTATAGCGCCTGTATAAAAGCCAACGCGCTTGACCGCTTGTCAGTTGATCGACGGACGACGCCCTGTTCGCCGCTATCATTGTACAGCGTGTATTGCTGTAGTTCTAATTCTCATTTTCCGGCCACAAGTTCGGCCAAATAAACAGTTTCATCCTGCAAACGCCGACTGCTGTCTTCGTCGACGTCACGACCACGTGACAATATACTAAAAAAGGCTTCGTGGTTCAACTTGTTCGAGAAAACTTTCTCAAAAGGCAGACATTAATAAAAATTTCTGATGAAGTTTGGTAGTTCGATATCTTTACATGGCAAACTTTGAGATAATCATTTTAATATTAGGGCTAGTGCTTCAGTTGTTGAAAGATAGTCGGAGAAGTTGAAGATGAGGAGTGGGGCAGTGGGAGGAGTCCGAAGATTATGAAACCATCGCCCCTTGTTTTTCCTGTAATATACGACCCCGGTATCAAATAATATTAAATAAATAATAATAATATTAAATAATATTATTATTATTAAATAATTAGTTAGGCATCTCAGCAATAAAATTTTACGAGAAATTTACCCGTGTCAATCGTGACAGTCAGTGTGAATGGAAAGACGGCTGCTCCATTACACTCAGTCAGTGTTGTGAAAATGCGTCTAGCGTCTTGGATACGCTCCCTTGCACTAGGGACATTCTTCAAGGAGTTTTATTCGGTCTGATGAGCATGCATGAGCGGCGTAGTGGTGAGGAGATCAGAAAGAGGCCCACAGTCTTGCCTTCGTTACATTTGTAACATATTAAGCGGAGTCTGAAGCAAAAAAAAAAAAAAAACACAGCATATCCACGAAGTGCATGATGATGAGTGGGCGAAGCTGCGGAGGTTCATCGGTAAACCGTGAATTTTCCGTGAATTCTGCCCAGTACATCATCACCGACGTGAGATCGGGCGCGTTTATACTAAAGGTTCGAGAAGTTATGACGACTTGCAGCTCACTTTATTTTACATGTACGCTGTGAATTTTCATTGTTTAGAAAACCATTGCTTTAGAAAACATCTGGCGTCTTTCGTTAAGCAGCTGGCGTCTTTTCGTTTTGCTTTAGACACATCTGGCGTTCTTTCGTTTTGCTTTTATAAAACATCAGGCGTCATTCGTTGCTTTATTTCATCAATCAACTACGTTTTGAACAAAATTTTTATTGTTTAATCACGCACAGGAGAAATCTCACCAGGCACTACCTTGGAGGTAAACAATGGCTGCTAATGGGAATGAGAGACAGAAGAAGTCGGCTTTTACTAACACTTACACTTCTACTTCTACTAACGTTTCCCACTGGAACATGGCAATGGCTGCTAATGGGGAATGAGAGACACAAGAATTCGGCTTTTAGTTAACGCGCACGCTGCGAATTTTTTATTGTTCAACAACGCACAGGAAAAATCTCCCACCGGCACTACCTTAGAGGTTAAGATCTGGTACTAGCGTTACGACTGGTTAAAGCACTACTACGACTACGAGGACGAACGGGTGCCGCCTTAAGGAGCTTCGCCCCTAAAAAAAACTTACGCGGGCAAGCCAATGAAAATGAGGTTTTCGAAGGTGCCGCAGGAGTAGCGTCGGCTCATCCAGCGGGCACGTGGAGTGGCGCGAGCCCTGAACTAAGGGCTCCACCCTACGAGGAAGATCGCTCATAATTGTACAAATAAAAGTTTTCTCTCTCTCTTCTAGGTGCGCCAGTCACATGCGCATTTTAACAGCCTAGCTGTCTATGCCAGCCGTGGGTAGTATTGCAGCAACGGAAAATTATCTTAGTCATGAGCCGGTACGCTCTACGTACGTCCTGTTCTTCATCTTTTCCTTCGCTTCCTGAACACCTGCACCGATTTCTCTGGCGTGAGATGCAATAACTCTGATGGCCGCGAGAACGAGTACAGAGAGAGAGAGAAATAAATAAAGAAAGAAAGAAAGAAAGAAAGAAAGAAAGAAAGGAAACAGAATAAAAAGAAAAAGAAAGAAATCAATTCTTGGCAAAGGCAAATACTTCACGAAGTGGAATCCGACCCCGCGAAACTTCAATCCGAATGCGAGCGTCGTGCCACTCGTCAGTCCCAGCACACTGGCAAGGTATAACATAGCTTTGTATGGGGTAGAATACCGAGGAGGTGGGAAAGAGAAGTGAGAAATAAACAGAAAGAAAGATAAAAAACAGAAAGAGATAGAAAGAAAGAAAGAGATCATGAAATATACAAATAGATAGCCAATTGATGATCGATCAGTGCGTAATTAATTTTTGGATACCGCTTACAAATGCCTCGACATGCCTGGTAAAGAATAGTATATGCCAATCAATAGCCAATGCATAGCTAATCAGTAATCGATCAATAATCAATACATTTGTGAAAATTACTTACCATTGCTCAGGCAAGCATAAAAATACACAGTACAAGGCAAATTGACAGCTAATCAATACCTATCCAGAACATTTTCTTGACTACAGGGCACTGTGCAAGAAAGTAACAGTTTCGCCGCAACAGCGAAGCAATGAATGCGATAGCAACAAATTAGAATGTCCCACAAAGAGCGGCAAGCAGCTCGATAATTGCAACGCGCTGCTCGAGCGCAAAGGACTGGCGAAAAGAACACACACAGGACGACCGTGAACTAGCAACGGTCACAGCCCGACACTTGCAGCGCACTCCTCAAACACAAGCAAGGACACTCGAAAAGCACGCACAGGTACACATAGGACGAGCGCGAGCTGTTACGGTTCTTACTTCTTTGTGTTAGAGCAGCGCGCTAAAACCCAACGCTCTTAGACTTCTTTTTCTGATTGCCCGCAGGGTGCGCTTTAAAGCAATGATAGATTTTGCTTCGGTTTGAAAACTGCCCTTGAGACGCGCACTAAGAAGTGGCACATTTCTGTACCCACACGCGATGTAGAACGCCGGGTAAACAATGCGTCGAACGCCACCGCGCGGCACGAGACGCGGAGGGGCCACTCCACGCGCCGCAGTTTTCAAGAAAACAACAAAAAATACCTCAGAGCGTTGTCTCTCTGCTGGTCTTTCTGTTCCGACGTGGGAGCGGCCCGCAACGTGCTAGGGCGCGTTCCGAGGGACCGAAATAAAGTTTATTCATCCATCCATCCATCAGAGCGTTGTGTTGTAGCGCGTCGCTCGGAGACGAATAAATGACTGTGACAGTTATAAGTTTGCGCTCGTCCTTTGCATACATGTGCGTTCTTTTCGAGTGTCCTTCGCTATGTTTGAGCAGCGCAGCGCGCTGCAAGTGTCGAGCTGTTACCGTTGTTAGTTCGTGGTAATCCTGTGCGTGTTCTTTTCGTGAGTCGTGTGCGGCTGATGGGTGTACTGGCAGAATCGAGCTGCTTGGTCTTCTTCTTGCGACTTTATAATTTGTTACTATCGCATTCATTGCTTCGGCTTTGCGGCGAAACTGTGACTTCTTTAAAACTGCGGCGCGTGGAGTGACCCCTGCGCGTCTCCTGCGGCGCGGTGGCGTTCGACGCACAGTTTACTCGGCGTTCCACATCATCAGTGGGTACAGAAATTGGCCACTCTTTAGCGCGCCTGGAGGAAAATGTGGGAGCGTTGCTTTAAAGCTCTCGCTTCGGGCAATCTCACGGGTGATACTACACATACTGAAGCACCTCCGAGCTCTGCGTGCCGTTAGCGTTAAATGGTATAATTAGTGTTTTGTCCTTTTTGGAGCGGTCGAGAGAAGCTTGATAAGCGAGAGAAGCTAGAGAAGCTCCTTCGGCGCTTCCTGGGCCGTTTGGCTTGAAGTGGTGTTCATAGCTTCTTGCGAGGCGCTGGACGACCGCTCCACAGAGCGATCTGTGCGTCACTTAGACATCGCCTCGGTCGACGAAGTCTTAGCCCCACCGAGCTGGAGGTCGATAAGACCCTCTTGGCCTCGTGATTGCCCTGGCTGCTGCCAGAGCTTGTGTAGGCCACTGGTGTGGACAAGTTGAAGGTGGGCAGGACAGCGCTGGCTGCTCCCTCCGCAGGGGCTAGTGACGTTAGCCTCGGCACGCAAGGTGTGGTCTTTGCAACTGCCTTTCTGGTGCCGCCCCTCGCTGCACCACTTCAGCGAAAGATGCCTTTTGTGCGAACGATCACGAGATTCGTTGTCTTGCTTCCTTGAATGTGGTATTTCCTTAACTTGTACAATAATTATTTCTTTTTCTTTCTTCCAGGTGGGGCAGGCTCTGAAGTATGCGGGGTGACTACCGTCGCAGTTTTCACAGAGGACATCGTCATGACTGCAGTCTTCGGCACTGTGACTGGTTGTGCCGCTCGTAGCACGCGTCGGCTGCCCTCGGCAGCTCTGGGATGCATGGCCAAATCGGTGGCATTTGAAATAACGCCTCGGGTTCGGAATGAACGGTCGGACATGGAGTAGTTGAGCTGAAGGGGAGTATCAAGTGCTTTGTTTGTATTTCGTTGTTACGCCAGATTGTCATGCGCTGGACATGTGTTACACTTATGTCCTTCCATCCATCAATGAGTTCTTCATTCAGTGTCATCAAATCTTCGTCCGATACCATGCCCTTAACCCTAATCGTGGTACGATGTGCGCTCACGGAGATGGGGATGTTAGCAAAGGCTGCGAGGTGTGACAGTTTATTCTACTGTTCCTGGTCTTTTAGTTCGAGGAGAAAATCTCCACTTGCCATCTTTGTGGCCTTATAACCGGTTCCAATGGTCTCGTTCAGGCACTTGGCCACAAGAATGGGTGATATTGCTCTAGCTTCTGTAGACGATTGTTCGCAGTGGAGGACATGGTATTTCGGGAAGGTTTCACTGTTTTGGGGCTAAAGGAGCGAAATTGCGTCGGTGCGTACCCTTTTAGGGGCACATCAGTTACAGAGGGAGTCGCGTATCCCGTTGGAAAAAAGTGAATTTTTCGATAATGGCACCTACCACCCACCACGGAGCCCAACAAGGAAACTTGGCAGAACATGTCGACAAGTCTGCGCAACGCTAGCAGTACGCGGTTACTATAACCCAATATGGTTTACCCTTGGTTAGTTAGCCACACAAGGTTAACCATTGCCGCCAAGAAAATTGGAAGTAACAAGAAGGAGACGACTGGAAAGGGTAAAAGAGAGAGAGAATGACGGAGATGTGGGTAGAGGGAGATAGGGAAAGGCGACCGCCGATTTCCCCTGGGTGGGTCAGCCCAGGGTGCCGTCTACGTGAACCCGGGGCCAAAAGGGTGTGTTGCCTCGGCCGAGAGGCCTTAAAAGGTCCAATGACCCGGCGTCAGCTCAACCCCCAGGACCCCTTCTCGTTGTACACGGCAATGCCACGCACGGCTGGGCGTGGGAGGGGTCGACCCTCCCCCCCCCCCCCCCCCGTTAGCTTGGGTCCGTGGTGGCGCTGCACACCAAACGCCTCCTTGCGCAGACGCCCCTGCGGGCGCGCGTAGAATAAACAGACATGAAATTAGGCTGAGGGAAATATATGCTCTCAATTTTTTACAGCAGAGTTGTTTAGCCTTTTCGTTGCGCCGTGGAGTGCAAACAAAATTGTCATCTTCATGACCCGGCACGCGCTCTCTTCTTGCACTTAGTCCTCCTCTTCATCTTTTTCTTCGCTCGCAGAACACGTCCACCGATATGTCTGGCGTGGGATGGAATAACTCTGATGGACGAGCAAGCGAGCACAGAGAGAGAGAAAGAATAAGATTGAAATACACATAAATAAGGAGAAAGAGAGAAATTCCTGGGGAACCAATTTCTTGGCGAGGGGGGTTTTGAACTCTCGTACACACGATCTGAAGGCGAGCGTCGTAACCACTTCGTTGTCCAGGCACGCTGCCAGATCTTAGAATAGCCACGCATATTATAGTATAGAATCGGGATGGGAAAGAGAAGTGAGGGTGAGGAGGACGGAAATTAGGAAAGGAGAGATTGAAATATAGCATGCAAAGAAAGATAAACAGAAAGAAGGGGAACAAGGACAGACAGAGAAATAAAGAGAGGGAAAGAGTATGAAAGAAAAAAAATTGAGTAGAGAGCGAAAGAGAAAAAAAAGAGGAAGCGAGAAATAGAGTGAGAGAGAGATAGAAATAAAGGAGCGAAAGAGAAGAAATAGATAGAAAGTGTAGCAAACACAAAATAAGTAGAGACAAAAGAGACACAGATAAAAGATAGAAAGGGAAGGAAGAAAGAAAACGAAATGAAAACAGAATGCACCGATTTGGCCGCTGTGGCATGCAATAATTTTGATGGGTCAGAGAACGAGTACAGAGAGAGAGAGAACGAAAGAGATGGAAATGAAGAGAAAGAGAGGAATAGAGAGAAAGAAACGAAAGAAAAACGCGGAAAGATAAAGTGACAGAGAATAAACTACACAGAGAGAGAAATACAGAACGAAACACACACAAAAAAGGGATAGAAAAGGAGAGCAAGCGAGAAAGAGAAAGAAAAGAAGACAGAAGAAGAGAGACGCAAAGAAAGGGCGAGAAAGAAATAGAGAAAGGAAGAGAAAGCGTGCTATAGTGACGCATAGTATGACGTAGGAAAGTGGGAGAGTGAAGTGAGGCTAGAGAGTAGAGAGGAAGAGGGGAGAGGGTGAACCATAAAAAAGTCAGGTGAAGTATAGTATGAGTGGGAAAACGAAGTGAGGGTGACGAGTGAAATGAGGAGGGGAAAGCCTGAAGCATAGCTTAGCCATGCATTGTAAGGCACCGCAAGGGTTGGGAAAGGAAGGTGAGTGAAAGGAGGAGCAGAACACCACCAGCTCTGCTGATTGCTTAGTATTCGCACCACTACCGTGCAGCTGCCCCATTCTTTTTTTCTTGAAAATGACCTATAGCTGCTAGTTTCACAATAACGCCCGGTAGCGCGTTTTACTCGTTATTTGCTTCAAGAAAGGAATACTAAATTTAAAGCATTTGGTGAAGATATAAGGAAGAGGAATGTACACACTTAGCGCATGAAATAGGTGTTTCGTTGTGAGCGAAAGTAATTATTTTAATTTACCGCATTTACCGTTGGAACACAAACAAACTTGTCACTATGTTCTTGTGCCACTAATAATGAAGGCGAGCGTGGGACAATTTCATGGATAGTGGAATACCGGGCAGACCCGCGGTGGTGCGGGAGCTAGGTGCAAACACTCAATGCTGTACCTTTATTATGATATATTTATTTATTTTTTATATATTTATTTGCTTTATTACCCGCAGCCCTAATTGTGGGCTGTAGCATACGCAAATATGTACTCACCTATGGAACTGCTTTTCTTTCATGAGAGCGATGGAGGGCGATTAGTCACCAGTAATTTGATTGTGTGGTTCGATGAAAAGAGTTAAATGATTTACCTTACGTTGTACTTCACCATGGAAAACCTTTATATAAAGAATTACCAAGGAGACGCCTGTCTTCCAAACAATTTTAGGAATAATGGGTACTCTACTATGGTAGATTGTACAAGAGTAAACTTATAGCGCACAGTAGTTTGGGTTTAGGATAATTGTGACCGATTTTTAGGGCTATGTGTACTCCACTGTGGGAGAGCAGTGAGCCATCCCGAAAATGAGGATGAGTGTATTCTACGAATTCGTGTACTGTACCTTTCAGAAAATGTTTCTCTACACTATGTAATGAACAAACACATGATAAACATTTGTGTGTTCACGGGTACATGCACGCTTGCGCAGCGGTGGGCCAGCAAACAGAATGTTAGAAAAGCATGACCAAGGTGTGACACAATGCAGAAATTACGGAAAGTGTTGTTATGCGTACGCATATACATATATATTGCGCACATTAACCTTGTGGTGGATGGGACATCTACATGATTTAAAAGGATGTTTATACATGGAGGACCCAAGGGTAAGTACACAAGTGCTAGAACAATGACCGCGGTGTGGGACTTAGCGTCACGTTGGGCGATAGAGAAGCGGCACCCTTTCGTTTTCTGTACTTACAAAGGTGCATGAACAGCAGCGCAAGACCTCGCGTTCCCGAAAGAAGAAGAGCTCCTCGGAGAGGAAAGCGAGGACCGCATGCCCCGTGTGTCCGGTATTGGCCACAATGCACGCGGATGGCAATTCCCAGGCACGGCTTCGCAGCGGTTCCTCCACAGGCTTTTCTGAAAAGCCCTACCACTATCATAAATGCCGCGAAGCGTCTTCGTGAGAATCTTGCACCCGACACGAAATCCCGGACGCCCTGACCCCGAATTGCGGTATGGACAGCGCTCCAAAACAGACGCGCACCACTAGCTAGCGCTCGGGACGATCACGTGTGCTGAGCGATCGCCTGCCCACTTTACCAGCAAAGTCGCGAAGGTCTCACGGTAATGTGACCGCAGCTATGCGCTTTCACTCTGGATGTCAGACCACGGATCGGCGGTGCTGACGCCCCAAGGGTCGCAGATGTGCGGCCATTGTGTCGACCACCTTACCTGCGCTAACGTCGGCTTCTGGACATGCAGCTTCAAGGCGCCTTTCAAATGCCAGTTTGGCTCTGTATATCAACGGAAATTCCGAAGATTGCGGGCCTCGCTTTGTGGAGCTCGCCGGCATGAGGACACGCAGCGGTGGTACGCGATAGTAACGCGCCAGAGCATGTGCGGGCGGACCGTCGTTACTCAAGATCCGCATTAAAGTGCAAAGCGGTAGGATATATGCGGTGATGGAGACGTCGGGAAAGGCAGAGCCCCCATGGTCTCGCCTTCCTTCCAGCTTAGGTTATCCCAACGACGCACCTGACAGCAGTTCAGTGTCGTCTGAGGAGAAGAACGATTTGATATAGCTCCGTATTTTTCTGGAAACTTGGAAAGGGGATTTGATGGTGTGGACAATATCCCCAAATTTCCCTAGAAAAACTGACTGGGTGAAGCAACGGCACTGCAAGAGCGGGAAGTCAAAGTGTGCGGCAGCCTTTATATCTTATCGTAAGCTTTGTACAAGCGATATCCAGTTGTTGTAATTTAATTACATCGACCATGTTAAAGGTGACTCCGTGTATTGTAATAGTAGGAGACCACTGCAATAGTGACGCGATGTTTATACGAGCGTTTGGGTTGCCAATAAAGAAACACTTGCTTTGTACCGAATTCATTGAACGCATTGATGCCATGCTGTAGTGACTACTCGTTGTGGACATACAGACCAATATCGTCCGCGTACGGAGTGATATTATTTTCGATGTTACCTGGTAGGGGGAAACCGCGGAACTGTGCTCGCGTTCTATGGTTCTCAAATAAACATCAGTGCCTTAGGCCAATATAACTGCCTGTTGAAAAAAATGATGTCTGCTCCCTCTGTCATAGGAATCGGTATAACACGAAAGTGAAACGTGTCGTCCCAGGAGTAGTTGATTGTTTAGTGCATTGGGATAAGAGAGCTTGTACAATGTCTACTGTTGTTTGGCAGATATAGCACCGTTTCATGTGGACGCACTCACGTTGACGCCTAGTGGCACATCTCTGAGCCGTCTGACGACAATGCGCAGTCACTCGTAAATGTAGCTCTGTTACCTTATTCTGGTTGACCTTCCCGCTTTTCTCTCTTATTATTATCTATCTCTCTCTACGTGCACAAGCTTTCACACAACGTGCAAAGCTATAATGAAGGGTAACCCAGTCGAAAAATCCGACAAAGCGCCCTTGTCCGTCCGACAAAGATAGCTGTCGGCCCGACAATGATAGCTGTCGGCCCGACAATGATAGCTGTCGGCCCGTCAAAGGTAACTGTCGGCCCGTCATAGGTAACTGTCGGTCCGACAAAGGCACCTGTGGGTACGACAAGGGTCTCGTTTGCCGATCTTCGAGACCGATAAGGTACCTGTCGGTACGACAAGGGCATTCTTTCCCGACCTCCGAGACCGACAAAGGTGCCTGTCTGTACGACAAGAGTATTCTTTCCCGACCTCCGACAAAGAGCTCGGTACGATAAGATTCTCGTCTGCGCACGACCGACACCGATAACGTCGCTGTTTGCACCGAAAACATTCCACTAGCTACATAGCTCTCCGGCACCGACAACGTGGCAAACGGCGAGCGAGCGAACGTTGTACATATGACGCCAGCTATGCGGCGGGCCCTTGCGGCCGCCTCGCATGCGTGCGTTTATCAGACCGAGAGAACATGAAACAATAAGTATTCGATAGATCGATTCCTCATATAAAGGCGCATGCGTGGCCAGGCCGTCTCTGCTTCCATGCTAGGACATATGTGCGTGAGCACATAAGCGTGCGCATGCAATGACCTCGCTGTTTGCACCGAAAACTCCGAAAACGTTCCATGTCGCTTTCCGAAACCGACACCGTGGCACAGCAACCGAGCGAGCGTTGCATATGGCGCCCGCGATGAGACGGGCCCGTGCGGCCGCCTCTTCGTGTTAACTCGTATGCGCGCGTTCATCAAAGCATGAGAGAACAAGAAACAGCAAGTATTCGATAGATCGATGCCTGAAAAAGGATCGCTGCAAGTATAGTCAGCAATTGATGAACCTCTACGTGACGCATGCGTGGCCCATCTTTGCTTTCACGCTGGACATATATACGTGTGTTGTGGCAGAACGAGCGTTTTCCCGCCTGCCAATGCATCTCAGGGGCGTAGCCAAGGGGGGGGGGGGTTCAACCCCCCCCCCCCGAAATTTTTCAATTTTGCTTGCGCAATATACACGCACACATACAAACACACGCACGAACATACATAAAGTATGGTTGAACCACCCCCCCCCCCCCCAAAAAAAAAATTTCTGGCTACGCCCCTGATGCATCTAGAAGAGCGACTCTGTGCGTCAACTGCGCACGCGAGCCCCAAAACTGGCGTGCTGTGGTCGGTCGCTTTATCCTAATTAATTGTTCTGCAACGACATCTATGACGCAAATCCTAAATTTGGGTACACTAACCGAGTGGTTGCGGCCGTACAGAACACTCGATGTGCGTAAAGTGTGGCACCTCGAAATTCTCTGAAACAAGGCCTTTCACAAAGTGTAAGGCATAAATGACTAAGTGGCACCGCAAACGCGTGATCATGTATTCAGCACGTGTCATAGCTATGGGAAGAGCGTGGCAGGCACGCATTCTTACGCAGCCTGAAATAAAATTCTGTGTACCCTTCCTCCCCGTTCGTGCACAGTCCCCCGCCCAGGCATCCCCCCCGCCAATCCGCTCTCCAGTGTCTTTTTTTCTTTTTTCCTGTTTTTTTTTTTGTTTTGTATACATCAGATTGACAATAACATAAAATAAAAACATTTCCAATGAGCTCTCCACAAATAGGGCAGTCTGTGAGAACAGGAGTGGGCGGAAAGCCCATTCTTCCATACCACTGTGAAGCCATGGCTTGTGGTCATCCAAAGAATTGTTGACTCATTTGTGATATCTGCTAGTCCTGGTGCAGTCCTCATTAACACAGCTTTTTTTTTACAACATTATGCACTCATCCATCGTTCCTTCAAAAAAAATTTTGAGTGGCTACTACTGTAAGATCAGAAGGCGATTCGTCCACAAGTCCAGTGGCCAACCATTTACCACCCGGTCTCCCTAACTAGCATCTCATGTGAAATGCTCAAGGATATATGTTATCATCTTAGCCAATAAAGTTTCTTGACTCCATCTCGGTTTCACCAGCCAGTATGGTTTTGTAAATTATTTTCTTATGAAACCCAACTTCTTTCCTTCACTCACGAATTGCACCTATATATATATTGTTCTTCAATGGCTGACTGTATTTCTGTCGTTCATTAGAAAGCATTTGATAAAGTATGTCACAAACTTCTTCTCTTAAAGGGGCCTTGCAATGTTATTTCATCTGTGCCTCCCTAGTCACCTAAGAGAGGGAGGGGTGCAAAATCTGCCCCACACTTTGACTTAGTAGGGGGTCAGGGGACTGCGATGAATGGCAAAGGCTGGTTCTAATCACCGCGCACCTCTTACAGAGACCTACCGGATGACTCTCCTCATGGTGGCCGTTGTGCAGTGCACCTAGCGTCGTTTGGCAATTGTTTTCAATATTTCATATTCAGAAACGGAAATATTTTAGTGTCTGAGGAAGTATAAAGAGTGCTTTTATAATTTTCCCGGATAGGCTGCACAATAGTGTGGCCTATCTGGCACCATGTGAATATTATGTGTGACTTGTCGCGTCAAACCAATCAAAACGCCCATCCAATGTCGTTGCTCCCACGTGATGAAGCATCGTTTCCTATCGTCAAAATAGTCACTGTGTGTCACTCTAGTCCCAAACTAATGTGGTTTCTCTCTTGAAATAAAATTGTAACAGCTTTCTTTTTCACGTTGCCACTTGTGCAACAATCTCAGTGCATTCCACAGTTCGAAAAGAAGCGATGAAAATTACATAATTAATTTGTGTTGCAGGGCCCCTTTCAAACAAAGCAAATTAAATATAGACACTCGTCTTCTCACCTTGGTTATTCAGTCTGTTGCATGCAATGGCATGACATCTAGCAAGCCTGTTCATTCTGCTGCACCAAAAGGGTCTGTTATAGGCCCTTCGCTCCTCTTAATATACATTACTGACTTTTCAAATTGTGTGTTCTGAACTTCTGATATTCACCTCATTGTGGACAATTGACATTTCGTGAAATTAACAACAATAATGACATTACGGCCTTACAAATGACCTAGATGCTGTATCTAACTGTTGGAACATGTGGCTCATGGAGCTAAATCATAAAAAATGCAAAGCACCCCGCTCAACTCGAACTGCCACTACCCCTCCCTGTTATCTTTTCAATTGCACGTCATTTGAACCTGTCTTTACATTTCACTATCTTGGCATTCAGACTACCTTTGATCTTGACTAAACATTACACATAACTATTAGTGTTAGCAATACTAATCACATGCTATAGCATGTGTAGGTTACCATCGCCGTAACGTCTCTTCTGCCTCTTCCTCTCTCAAGTTCATCATTTACAAAACTTATCACAAGTAAACTTGAATATGTGGCTGCTATATGGCATCCATATACTAGCAAACTACTTATTGTAATGGAACTTGCTCAAAATAGTGCTGCCAGATTTATGACTTACAACTATAACCATGCAGCAAGTGTAATGTCCGTGAAAATTGTTCTCAAATTACCATCAACGGCATCCCACCACAAAATTTTCAGGCTATCATTGTTTCATAAAATTTATTACTATATCCCACCGATCCAACATGATTTACTTTCCCCACCTTTGTTTATTCCTGCACACCTTGGTCATAATAATAAAATTAGTATCGCCACATGCCGCAATAGAAGTCTCTCCTGCTCAGTGATCCCTCAGAGTTTGAAGGATTGGAACCACCTTCCTAGATCACTCGCATCTATACAAGGCATTTTCAGTTTTTGTCAATCATCAACTAACATTGTGTAACTAGGAATCTGAAGTGTTGTTTTTTGGTTCGCTTTAATACATTCCTATTCATGTCATATTTGCTACACTACAGTTAAAAACAAGAAATAAATGTCCCCTATGCTTTCCTTGGTTTAATTTTAATTGCCTGTTGGTTTTATGTCACCGTGTCAAACCAAGAAATGAGCCCCTCGAGCAAATCCCCTTCTCTCATTAGGATCTTCAATTGTGTCTTTTAACCACTCCCCTTTGTAATGCCCTCAGGCCTTGAGGGTATAAATAAACAAACAAATAAATAAATAAATAAATAAATAAATAAATAAATAAATATGGATGCATACATCTGAATGTTGATGGCACTGCCTTGAAGACTGCACAATATGCCACAGTGCAGCTAGATAATTGTAATCACAGTAGGCATTCTGCTGCAGATGTCTATGTTGCAAAACCAAGAATCAACGCCTCTGTCACACGTGTGAAGCCCTAACTAGATATTGATTACAGCTGTACATATGCAAAAATAACCAGCTAAGATGGTTGTCTAAGAAGGCAAATGAATTTATGCAGTCGGGACTCAACTCTTGAAGTCTAGTCAGCAACAGAACCCTTTAGAGCATTTTAACAAAGGTGATATATTTATTAAATGCATACTTGCTGTAGGCATGATGTTTTTGGCAGTAGAGCGCTATATTTGTACGGCTACCTTGCTTACCTAAAATGAAACATATATCCCATTGAGCTATATGTAAACTACTTGCTAAAGGCCTTGACTGACAGAAAATGCCTACTTTCTATTTATTTTCGGTAAAACACCCCCTCACCAAGATTTCGGAAGGGTGTTGGAGGGCGGGCCCCTTGGGCACTGCCCTGACTATGGGCCTGAGCACTATTCGTGTTCCCTTTCTGTGTTTCCCTGTGGTTTTCTGCGCTGTTTTTTTAAACTAAGGCATCATGAAACATTGTGTTAGAGGTAAACCAGTAAGTAACATCAGCGCATAACCAATGGAGAACAATTCTACATCAGTGAAATCCTACTAGAAGAAACACTGCAGAACAACGGTGAACTTTCAAGCAGAGCTTCATGCTGCGCCAGTACCTCACAGTAATTAACGCAGCAAGACCATCATTGAAGGTAGTTGCTGTCCTGGTGTTAGATAATGAGGATGAAACAATTTTGGCACTTTAAAAAAGCTACAAACCAAGCTCAATCCACATACTTCTAATGTGAATGGAAGATGACAGTTTTTACTTTGGGACCTCGTTCTGTATTATGTCAAGTTTCTACTTGCAAACAAATGCAGTTCCAAGTGGACATCAGTGCAGCTGTTGATGTCACCTCAGCTAGACATGTCAACATACAGCGAATATACAACTGTGCACAGCGGTCTGTGACCAACTGGTTACTCACTGCAAAAAATAAAAGCCCTCATATTGACAGGCTGGCTGTACGTAGCCTGCAGATAAGAGCCAAATACCCCAAGACGTGCACGTATACTTCACATAAAAAGATGAGCTCACAGTTGAGAACAACCTCATGTTCACAAGATTGCACCTAATTGTACAAATGTCGCTAAAAGGTGAAACTAATTTGAAGCAGCACTCATCAGATTTTGAAATTTGAGAGCTATCATGAGCTGCCACACCAGAATGACTCTGCAGCATTAGTGCTGCTACAACCCAAAACAGTCGATGCAAGGGAAGAAAGGAAAATGAAGAGGCAAAACACAATGTTTCACCATGATCAACAAGCGATTGATTTGCTGAGCCCAAGACAAGACCACGGCTTGTCACAGTCCAACCATCAAAATGAAGAGTATGGGCCAAAGGCACCATAAAAGAATTGATGAGAGAATAGTAAGAAGTTTAAACGGGAGAAAGCATCTTATTTGAACACTGAAGTAAATGAGCTGACCAGCACAACTCAGCTGAAGCAGACAGATACTCCTTTCAGATTCAAAAAACGATACAGCTTCCAAAGATGCTTGATAATTTCACCTGGTTTCGCTTGATAAGTTGAAGATTTATTGCCAAAAAATGAAGGATTTTGCAAGGTGCAACCATCCTGTGGCCAGTTTCGGTCCTCCTAAATCCTCTGCCTCCTCTCTCTCTTGTACAACCCATCTCTTTCTTTGTGAAGCTAGCTCGATCAATTAAGGTAGGTTGTGTCTTGCTCCCTCGGGCTCGTCGGGCTCCCACACTTCTGAGCACTCTACATTCTTACCGTCATATGGCACACCTATTCTTGTACCTAAGCGCTTACATAAGCTCAGCTAGCCCACGTTAACAAGATCCCAGGGTTGTATTACCCACTAGATACGACACAACGAAGTAGTTACCAAGTTTTCAGGATCAGCAGTCGTATTAAACGGAGGCAAAAGTACAAATTTAAACGGAGGCAAAAGTACAAATTGCCTTTAAGTTCTGCTATGCACACACATCAACAGTCACCAGGGGGTGGAAATTATTCCAGCACCCCCAACTACAGCTTACTCATTGTGAAGATTCTGGATGTTACTTCCTCCCACATTTCCTTTATTTAAAGCTTCCATATATGAAGTTGTTACATAAGGTGAAATCTGCCATTTTTTTCTTGTAAGAAGTGTGCAGATGTTTTGTTACATCTACAGATAACCACGGTGAGAATGTGCATGCTTGCATTTGGCTGTGTATGAATGAGATATGCTTGAAGGAATTAAGCAAACAGGGCACACAGCAAGTGGCTGTGAAGGAGAAAGGGTTAGCCATTTGCTTATTTGAAACTGTGCACCGACTTGCCCAACTAGCTATACTTCAGTTACAAATCTTTATGGGGGTGTGCAGATAAACAAGGGGTCCTTGTTTATCTAACCAATGACTCAAGCCAGGTTATGTTATCTGTGCTCTTTGGGGGAATCTCTGCACACGGGTGCAGAGATTCCCCCAACTCCATGGAAGCTGGGGGAATCTCTGCACGAGGGTCCTTGCCCGACCCGGCTATCGCGGTGCACGCACGCGCTCGCTCGCTTACGTGAAAGCAGCTCGCTCGCGATATGCCCTGCTCGAGTTGAAACATCAGTCTGCATGATTGCAGTACAGTTTGATATTCAAGAAATCCCCCGAAATCGTACGTGCTGATAGAGTGAGTGCGAGGACGACGGCACAGTCATCCAAGGTTGGAGATAAACGTCTTTATTTGAGGAGATACATAGAGGCGCCCTTAGTCGGGGATACCGTGAGCTCGCGCGCGGGCCACGTCCTGGGCCCCTCGATAGCAACCAGCGTTAGCTGATGCTCGAGGTTGGAGCGGTTGGAGCTGGCCAAGGCTCTCCGCCGAGGCTCACTGGTGTGGCAAAGGTTGGGGGTTTTAGTGGTGATTTGGTTCTGCAGAATCACCGTAGGTAGCACGTTAGTTTGGTATTGTGTGTTAGCTGTATGCATTGTGGACACGTGCGTCTTCTCGGCTTCCTCTACGAAAGGGGAATCAGTACATTTCAACGTGTTCCGACGTTTTTGAAGCACACACGGCGAATGACGTTTGCTGTCATGGCATTGTTTCGTGGTCGTGACGCGATCATAACTTGCCGACCCGTTTTTGAAAACTCACTGCAGCATTTGGCCTTCGGCTGCCGTGTATGCACTGTGGCGCATGTTTATGTTCAATGTGTTTTGTGTGCACAGTCGCTGTGCCCTCTGCCCACGTAGTACATTTAAACGTGCAAACATCACGAATGACGTTTGCTCCCAAGCAGACCAAACCCAAGAGGCAATCAAAGGACACGTTCAACCGTAAGGTTACGTCCAGTGTGTTACCAAATAAATGCATGGTATGGCTGCTGGTATTTGTTAGTTTTCAGCATTTGTAGTGGTGTGAAGTTGTTCACGTGCAAGACGTTTCAACAGTTTCAACACCACTTTACACAACGTGTTGCGCTACCCATGATCGCGACGGCTGTGCCTAAAACGTTTGTTGGCCTCTTTGTGTTGACCAGCATTTACTCATTAGGAAAACAAAAATAAACAACACAAGGAAGTGCGCGGTGCTGAGCGGGTTCATTTAGTGTGCCTCTTTTCATGCACAGATAGTACGATACAGCAGTTTTGTAGTAGTATATCATTTTTTTCCTGCTTTTTTTTCTTTTTTTATTGGGGGGGGGGGGGTTCTTATGTGGTGCAGAAGCTCATATATTTCAAACAACGGTTATCTCTGAGTATTGTGTTTAAATCTCAAAGGCTACGCTTTTACGGACTGAAAACACAAGTAACCGCTCCGACCTGTTGAAGTCGTATGCGGATCCAATCCGTATCCATAGCTTTCGTGTTGCCGGCGGTAAGAGCGGTAAGAGCACACTGTAAGCGCATCGTGGGCTCCTACAAATTTTCGTGTACTGTCGCAATGCCTGTTTTCGTAGAATATGAGATTCATGCGACCACTGCGGTAGTCGACCGTATCCACTGTGCAATACTTCGGTCCGGTAAACCCGACCGCTCCGTACGAGATGTGGTGGAACGGCGGTGACGGCACTTGGGATGGATACCAGAGCAACCAGAGTGCTGCGCCTGGCTGGTAAGTTTTGCTCATTCCTCTTAAAGCTCGCCGTAAAGCATGGTATGTTCTTTGTCTTACTAATTATCATCTGAGCGGACACGGTCATAATGCGACAAGACTAGGTTCAGCATAGCGGCAAAACGAGCTAGTTCATATCGGGTGTCACACGGTGGGATTTAGATCGGGACCGAGTTTTCTGATTGGGATTGTCGTATTTACGCGAGATGAGGGCGTGGAGGTACCGATCCCAGTCGACAAATTCGACCCTGATTGATGCTCAGCCGCGATCGATAGTTCCCTTGTGACACTCGTGCTGCATGATTTGTTCCGTGCACTATGCTATTGAAGTGGATGAAAATTAAGCATATATTACAAATGTAATATCTGCCAACTGTTTTTTTTTGCACCATCACACCATGATCACCGTAATCTGGCTTAATCTTATTTTTTGTTATTCCTGTCTTCATGTCATTTCTTTTTTTTCAATAGTGAGTATTACCATTGTGTTATGTAGTGATATTATTCCTATTGTTAATCAGGCTGTTCATTATTGCTTACACGTCCGTATATTTTTGCTGTATTTTTATAATTACCCCATCCATGTAACCATGGGGGAACATGGATGGGGTCCCTGCCAGTTTTTCTGAAACTGTGCGACCACTTGCTGTAATATGCTAACCATGTAACTCAACTCAACTATTTAATAAACTTCAGACTTAAAAAAAATAAAAAGTGTAGAGCAAGTTTGCAGTTATGTCACAAAACACTAAAAGAGACAGAAAAGGCTGTTTGTTGGACAAATGGTTTTGTACCAACTTGCCCAAGCATCTATCCTTGAGAGAAAGAAAGGTAGAGGAAAGACAGGGAGGTTAACCAGGAGTATACTTCGGTTGGCTACCCTGTACTTGGGGAGGGAAAACGGGGATGAAAGAGGAGAGTCTGTAACGACACAACAAAGACATGACAGAAGCACTGTCTCAAAGCCGACATTGTCCTCTCAGCCGCACTGGGCCAGCTAGATGACAACTGCCCTGTCACAGAGTACCAAGTCCTAGGGCACTGGGCTACCCGGTCTTCAGCGTGAGTGGCTATGAGGGCATTGCTGCAGATTCTTTGAGAAGCTGGACTGCACGATGAGTTATCTATCCCTGAAACTACAGATAAACAAGGAATGTAACAACATTGATAGCCCAGTGATGCAGACGTGTTTGGAGATGCAATAGACCTTTTTCAAGCAATCCCAGAGCGCCTCGCGGGCGCATGGAGCACTATGGGAAAAGTGTGTACGCCGAGCGAGCCGGCTGTTCGCTCACCTGCTGCTCGTTGGCGCCGTGATATCGGTGGGATCACGAAACGAAAAGAACACGTCGCCGCTTCTTGATTATTCTTACGCCGTAAATACTGCACACATCCGGACGCGTCTGCGTGTATCTACACGCATGAAATGCGAAAGAATTAACACAGTGCAGTGTCGGTATTACCGAGCGGATAGGCATCGGATGTAGCAGTTAAAGGAGTTCTGACACAAAAATTTTCGCCCCGCGTTTTTTTGCTGCAATGTGTTGCTGGGGGCCTGTTAGTTATAACACGGCACATCGTTTGCTGCAGCACGCTACATATAATTAATTACAAGCTTCTCATTACCAACACAGCCTCAGTTTCGGTTTGACAGAGCTCCAAAAACTACAAGCCGCCGGATGCAGCTATCACCACCTAGCGAGTGACACGCTCAGTCACGTGAGCACACAGAATAGTGACGCATTTCCGCGCGGTCTGTCGTCGTGGGGCTCATCGTCGTCTGATGGCGACGATTTTCTTGCGGCGAGGATGGAAGGACTTTTCGACGTGGCGAATCACTTCAGGTTCGACCCGCTGGCGAGGAGCGATTCGTCGGGAAGCGCGTCAGAACAGAAATGGCGGCTACGACGTCATCATAACTTGTACAGGCTGCAACGGTTACATAGGGGAAGTAGGGGGGTCACCTCGGGTCACCTCCGAGGGTGTCAATGCACCAGGTGCAGCCTATAATGCTGGACCGCGCTCGCGAACTTCAAAATTCATATAAAATACCTTCCAAGCTTTATTCGCTGTCGATATTTTGCAGATGGTACACGCACGTACACGGGAATCGATCCAGCAGGCTATCTCGGCCGCGAAATTTTGTGTCAGTACCCCTTCAAGCAGCATGTCTATTATCGCGTGCCGATATCATCAAGATGTATTAAATATGAGCTGTAACACCAAATTCATTCTAAAAGACAGGGCGTGCAAACACAGACACAAGGAAGAAGTCAAGACACCACACTGCAGACGCCGACTAACAACTGCAAAGGCGCACAACGGCGAAAGAAACAAAACAAAGAAAAAACGAAAACTTATCTGAGCATGCCCACGCAATAGGCGAACCTATTAATCCGGCACGTGTGGAGGTCTACGTGACAGATAACTGTTACGGCATTTCATTTCTTCTTCTCCACCAAGTAAACTCACGCATGCGCTATCACTGCTATCAATATGCCATGCCTCAATCATTGTGTTTCTTCATTCCTGTGCCGGTACAAAACTGCGCATTCATCGAACTTTGATGTGCACTTACATTCTCGGCACGCGAAAGAAAGATTAGGAGGTGAGATACTGTCTTGCGCAATCTTTAAATATTAGAGCCCGACCTTCCTTGTGCTCGTCAACAGTGTCAGTGGGCGTTGATTTCGAATGGATCCACGATTCACGAATTGTAATGACCGCTCGCGGAATTTGTCTAGGAAACCCAGTTGCATCTCTTTGTTTAACTTATGCTGTAGGGAATGCTGGCGCCAAAGAGGAAATTATAATAATGACGCTTCGGAACCGCTCAGGTGGTCTGGCAGTGACACGCGGGAACACAGATGGAAATCGTAGAGAGGCCGTCGTAGTTAAACACAGAAGTAGTTCACGACTGATTTACGCAGTATTATGTTACACCTTGTTGCATTCACTTGATCTGACATGTGCTGGCACGGCGTAAGCGGAAAGGCAAAGCGTGAGGCCCGCGCGCTCGGTGCGGCAACTGCTGCGGCGTACACACTTTTCCCATGAGCGCTTGCGCGCCCGTTAGTGGCGCTCGTGTGCTTGAAAAAGGTCTATTCATTTGTAGGAAATGGTAGTGTGTATTGGAGTGTGTGCAGAACATGGCATGAATTCAGAGCACATGTGACAGTCCCCAGTCGAGCACTTGTGATCACATGGGAACCATCGTTAAAAGCGCAACACCACACAACGCAAGAGAAGACCAGACGAGCACAGGCGTGCACAGGGCGGTTTGCGCCTGTGCTCGCCTGGTCTTCTCTTGTGTTGTGTGGTGTTGCGCTTTTAACGATGGTTCCCATGTCTAAACACCAACTAGCCCAACAGTCAACTCTCTTAAAGCATACTTGTGATGAGCCAAGCACTCGCATTCGTATACAGTTACCCTTGGGAATGAAAAGGGAGCCATCTGGCTGCTTAACAACATGGCACTATGATGCGATTGTAATTTGTCTTGAGGAGCTTCATTTGATTGCTGCATGTCATGATGCAATTCTTCTGGCATTGCCCGTAGCAAAAGCTTTACTCAGAATCTCTGGACTCGGGCTGTGCTTCCAGGCTTCCACATGCCCCTGCAAATTCAATTACTTTTTTCTTGTACTCTTCAGTGAACTGTTGTTTCTTTCCACTCATCTTGACATTGAAGACCTTTATTATTCTTTGCCGCATGAGGACTTGTTAAAATGTGTAAATGAATGTATTAACAAACAAGGGCACGAGACTGTTTTCACCGATAAATGTGGTGTTTCTATCGGGGCTTTTCTAGAAATTCTTTCCACGTATTTAAAGTCGACGCTGGTAGGTTGGAAGGAAGGCGTTTATGTGCAGAAATCAGGGATGTATATTGGTTCTAAGGTTGCTCTGGTTCTTTGTGATATATACTTTAGCAATATTGACAGACTTTGGGAAGGCGCCTGAGGTAATTCGGTTAAGGTTTTTCGTTACGTGGACGATTACTTGATTTTTTTGTAGTGGTGAGGACTTTGAAACAGTGGTAACCTCGGTGAGCGAAAAATTTGAAGTAAATGAAGGAGGGGTGCGCTTTACTAAAGAGGTGCCTCAGAATGACGGAATACAATTTCTAGACGTTTCCTTAACATTTCAGAAGAACCACGTGTGCTGGCAATATTCTCCTAGATCTTCGAAACCGCTGTTAAATTTTTCGTCGAAGCACTCGAAGGTTGTAAAAAACGGCATCGCCATGTCTTGCCTTAAGTCAGCCCTCACCATGTCATGTGAGCACAAAATGAGTGATAGCTTTAACGCGCAGGTTACGCGTCTTTTAGATGTAGGGTGTCTTTGTGATGCAGTGGCCACTGTCGCTGAACGTTTAAAGAAGTCCATTATGTTAAGTCCGAGCATGGTTGCAGAAAGCGGTAGGAAGAAACGTGTCGTAGGTATACCGTACATTCATTGCGTATCTCACAGGCTAAAGAAAGTAGGAAGTAGATACGACGTTAATGTTGTTTTCATGGCTGCCAATAAGCTAGGTAAGATTTGTACAGCTGTGCAGAGGAAGAGTGACCGAGTAAAAAACAAGAAGCGGACCAATATTTGTTTCGTAAAACACACCAACAAATTCACTGATTGCCGTACAAGTGTGGTGTATAACGTCCCATTCAGCTGCGGCCGCTTCTGCGTAGGACAGACGGGCCGCTGCATTAACCAGAGATTATTGGAACATAAGAGATCGCTAACCGGAGGCACACTTTCTAATCTATCTTTACATTGTCGAGATTGTAAGTGTACGCCAAAATTCAATGAATGCGCAGTGTTGTACCGGCATAGAAATGAAGAAACGCGCCTGATGATTGAAGCATGGCATGCGTGAGCCAACCGTCGATTAACTTGCATAAAGATGAAATCAAATGCCTTAACAGTTATCTTCACGTAGACCCCCATGTGTGCCGGATTGATAGGTTCGCCTATTGCATGGGCATGCGCAGATAAGTTTTCGTGCCTTCTTTCTTTTCCGCCGTTGTGCGTCTCTTCAGTTGTTAGTTGGTGTTTGTGGTGTCCTGACTTCTTTCTTGTGTCCGTGTTTGCATGCCCTGTCTTTTTAGAATGAGCTTTAGTTCCTTTGTTTACTAGATGATCAATGCAACGTAACACAGAAACTGTCTCGGGCAGTGACTAGTAACTAGTTATGCGTTACCGGTAACTAGTTACTTTTTTCAGTAACTTGTGACTGTAACTAGTTACTTTTAAGTTGGAGGAACTTGTAGATGTAACACTGTTACCTTTTTATGTAGCAACTGTAACAGGAAACAAAGTTACAGTTACTTCTGTGTTTATAAAAAATTATCCGACAGCAACCCTTTCATAATGGGGATCCCCTCAGAATTTGGAGAGGAGGTCACTAAGAGGATTGTCTTCAGCGGGGCTTGTTGCTGAGATAGTTGGTTCAGTACTTGAGCAAAATAGGTATGGCGCAAAAAGGACGAGGATGAAGTGACGACACAAACTGACAAACATGGGTGCCAACTTCCAACTGTTTATTTCCAAAGACTACGCTGATTTATACATGCTGCCGAGCAAGGTAATCGCATTAAAGATATCGTAACATGAATGAACAAACAAGTCGTCATGAGCCACTGATCTAACAGAGTTGAGACATGCGCCGGAAGCTCGTGTTCATTGAATGATGAATCCGAGTGAGAAGCAAAAGAGGCTGCGCACAACCTAAACTTGACATGTACAGGCCCTTTCAAAAACGTCACTTCTATGTCACTTAAATGTAGTGATGCGCGACAACGCACTGACACCCTGCCCTTTTTATTAGGAATGCCTTAATTGTCTCCTTTCAGTGTGGCTGCTTGCTTTCCTTATAAATGTGGTTTGGCTGTAGTGTGGCGCACATCCACAGCGCTTGCAGTGGTCTAAGCTGCGGTAGGGTGTACATCGGCCAAAAGGGCCGGTGTTTCAACGATCGTGCAAGGGATCACTGCTTGCCAGTCAGCAGCAACATGGGCAGGCACTTGGCAACCACTGCAAGCACTGCGGTTGTACGCCGCACTTCAGCCAAACCACATTTCTAGGGAGAGCAAGCAGCCGTACTGAAGAGGAGACAATTGCGGCATTCCTAATAAAAAGGGCAGGCAGTCAGTGCATTGGTGCGCTATCACTAGATTTAAGTGACATAGAAATGATATTTTTGAAAGATAGCCTGTAGACATGTCAAGTTTAGGTTGTGCGCTGCCTCTTTTGCTTCTCACTCGGATGGATCCTGTAATGGACATGTGTTCCTGTGTCAGCTTGGGTCAATGCAGTTTTTGGCGCATGTCTCGACTCTGTTGGGTAAGTGGCTCATGATGATTTGTTTGTTCATTCATGTTACTATATCTGTGATGAGATTACCTTGCTCGGCAGCATGCATAAATCAGCGTGGTTTCTGGAAATAAACACTTGGAAGTTGGCGTTTGTCCGCCACTATGGTGTAGCGGTTACGGTGCTCAACTTCTGACCCGAAGGTCGTAGCTTCTATCCCGGCCTCAGCGGTCGCACTTTGATGGAGGCAAAATGCTAGAGGCTCGTGTACTGTGCGATGTCATTGTACATTAAAGGGAAACTAAAGGCAAATAACAATTTATGTCAGATTGAAAGCTCAATGTATGACAACGTCTAAAACGGCAATATTATCAACAGCAGTGCCCTACTTACCGAGAAATTAAGCTAAATGTATCACACGACGTGCGCCACGAGTGGGACATTTTGGAAATGATCCCGATGACGTGAGAGCGTCCGACTACAATTAATCACTAGTAATCAAACTAGCTGCAATAAAAAAGAACCTTCCGTGCATCAAGAGACTTAATAAAATGCTGCTTGTTCATTTCTGTTTGATTCATGGAAAAAAGAGCCTCTTTTGCGTTGCCATGGGGAACAGCGCGCGTGGTTCAAAGGTTCTTTTTTCGTTTAACTGCGCTTCACCCGGTGCCCTGCTTCGCTCAGGCAGTCGCGTCTCAGTGGTAGTTTTAGTATCGCGTACTGCCGCGTGTGTTTTGCATGCTCGTGAAAGTTGCTCTGACTGAAAGTTCGACAAAATGCCACATGCATGTGACGCTGCCGGATGCCCGAATGGTGCACACCGCCAGTGCACGCCGCCGCGCAGTAAAGGCGGGCAACGTTGGGCACGGCTACAGTGACGTGATAACGACCACTTTCAGGCGGGTGACTTGAAGTGTGCTAACGCGGTGCGGACCACTGAGACATGATTTTATTTCAAAATAAGCACTTCCTTGGCACAAAAGTAGCACTACGAGGTTTCTGGACCGCTATTTCAACAATCAACATCGCCTTAATATTTGCCTTTAGTCTCCCTTTAAAGAACACCAGATGGTCAAAATTTCCGGAGTCCTACACTACGGCGTGCCTCATAATCATATTGTGGTTTTGGCATGTAAAACCCTAGATATTATTATTATTATTATTATTATTATTATTATTATTATTATTATTATTATTATTATTATTATTATTATTATGATTATTATTATTATTAGTTGGCACCGGTGTTTGTGAGTTCAGTGTCTTCACTTCATCCCCATCCTTTTCATGCCAGACGTAGTTTTCTCAAGGATTATGTTTTCTGCAGAAGACCAAGGTCGGAGGTTGGTCTTTAACACACCTTCAAGTTTACATGTAAACTACATGTCGTAAACTACATGTCCTGTTATTCATTTGTGTTTTTTTTTTGCAAGTCTGTTTTTCTGCCTGCTTTCCTTTCCATCTTTCTTTCCCTTTCCCCCTCCCCTTAGTGCAGGGTAGCAAACCGGATGCTAGAATTCTGGTTTACCTCCCTGCCTTTCTCTCATTATATTATCTCTCTCTCTCAATAATGTTGCAACATAAGAGCTTGCTAAATTCACGTCAATTTTTTTTTTCTGCATATATATCCTTTTTGTCACTATAGCTTCTAGCTTTGTTCAATTGGTGTCCCAATGAAGTATCAGGACGCCAAGGTAATAGTCTCGTTCGTCCAAGGCTCCATGCTAATCATGTTTTGCAGGGGGCTAGAAAGCAGCAAAGTGCGAAACGGCTGAGAGACAGGAATACCATGAATCGGTGAAGCATTTTTTCAAAACCACTTTGGAACTGGTTGTAAAACGTTTACTCCGATTTAACACAACAATTACTAACAAAATGACAGACATTCTGCCTCCTATGCAGGTGGCACCCTCAGTGTAAACAAAAAAAAGAAAAAAAATATGCGGTAGTCGACCAGTCAACTATGATTAGTGACATATGTCTTTGTAAACGTCCGGTAGGGAGCCGCGGTTGTTGTTGCAAGCTGATGCGTCACTGCGAATAAATGACGCTTCCAGGAGTTTTTTCCTTCACCTTCATTCACAAGCCAGCGTCGTCGCATCATTTATGTGCAAGTTGTGCCCTATCATCCAGCAGTGTTCAACAAGCTCCGTCTGAGAACGCATTTGCTTTAGCAACATCTCGCTTGTGTTCTTTAAACCTCGTTGAACCTGTCCTGTCCGTTTCGCCGATTTAAGTCACGTCGTAATCCCCACATCATACTTGTAGATGACCTCACTCTGATCGTCTGCGGGTGTGCAGTCTTTGGGTTTCATGAACACATATCCGAATGTACAACAGGGCTTAAAAAAACGGTTTGTATGCCCAGCAAATGCAAAGCTGTGTTGCCCAGCAAATGCAAAGCGATGTGAACAACACATTGCAGCAAAATGCCACGATGTGTTGTTCCCACGTTATCACTTTGTGGGCCATGCCATCATAACAATGATTATAATCTGGGAAAGAAAACTGGCTGCAGGAAAGCCCTTACATGAGCTTAAGATGTTCTGACATTTAGAACTGTTTTTTCTGGGATATTGATGTCCCAGAATTTTATGCAACACAGAAAGTAAATATTCAAGAATGTTAGGCCAGTTGTTGGTGGTTCATGATCACAGCTTACATTGCACAAAAAAACACAAAAGTAGAAGAGAACCACAAAGCGATGACTTATAGGTGACATTTATTGAAGAAAAGTAACGCGATATAAAAACAGATGTGACATCACGAAAAATCAAGACGCAAAAATATAAAACGAAAAATTTGCGAAGGCAGAAAAAACGTCGGAAGACATAACAAACAAATATCTACTTCATGTGTGTAGGTCATGCTCAAAGTACAAATATTCAAGCTGTTTTTCCGTCAGTGCAACAGATGGCACACTTACACCACTGTGTACCCAATCTGGCAATATTATTAGCCTCAATGATTTCGTGCGTCAGCTGGGAATCGCTCCGTCCTACCACTTGTGTTTTGTCAAATAGGGGTTTGCAATTTTCTATGTCAAATGTGCTACAGTGAAGGGCGAAGTGCCCGCTGTTGATCTGGTGAACATTATTGTTATGATCACGCAAACGATCGTTCAGGCACCTGCTGGTATGACCGACATACTGCTTCCTGCACTTAAGGGGAATTATGTAAACAACACACTCTGCACATGCAATGTATCGCATGCAATGTTTCACCTGACGCTCTTGTTCTCACTTCTCTAGCGACTTGATTTTTATGGCAAGCTGGGATACCTTCTGAGCTGCACTAAACGCTACACAGACATTCAAGCGTTCAGTGACTTTTTTGAGGCCATGTGACACAACGTGAATGTACGGTAACATGGCTGTTTTCTTTTTCTTGCTCTCAGAGGTGGCATTTCCAGCTCAGCAGAGCGCTGATGGGACTTTGTACATTTTAGTACAGCCTGAGCAACAGACGTAACCACGTGCCTTGGGCACCTAGCTTGTAAGGAGCGCACGCACGACTTCTCGGGACTCTTTTAAATGCGAAGCATTTCTTAGGGAACCCAAGGCACTTTGAACCTATCTATTCACGTATCTATATCTACCTAGCCGTCTACGTCTGGGTGCTCTCGTGATTGCCTCCTTAGCTTGCTGTAGACCAAAATTAGCATGGGAGGGTAAGAGGGTTTGCTGAATATTCATGACTATCTGGTAATGACATGAATAACATGAAAATCCTGCCGCATTCGTCGTCAAACCCTTTCCTCGAGACACATGTGGCACATACCCATATACCATGGGCCACAGTAGGCGGGTATGCACCACAGGTGATCGCCCCGCCACGGTGGTCTAGTGGTTATGGCACTTGACTGCTGATTCGAAGGTCGGGGGGATCGAATCCCGGCCGCGGCGGCTGCATTTTCGATGGAGGCAAAAATGTTTGAGGCCTGTGTAGCTAGATTTAGGTGCACGTTAAAGAACCCCAGGTGGTCGAAATTTCTGGAGTCCTCCACTACGGCGTCCCTCATAATCATATCGTGGTTTTGGGACGTTAAACCCCAGGTATTATTATTATTATTACCACACGTGATTGGTAGTTTATATATCTTCCCAGGAACGGCGAGAACAGAAATTGGTAATTTAAATGTGAGAGTGTTAAGAAAAACCGACATCGGTAGCATTGACCCTACGAGTGCAAAGAATAAAAATCAGGATCCCAGCAGGAATCGAACCCAAGCATTCTGCATGGCAGTCAGGTATTCTACCACAGAGCCACGCCACATCTTGAAACTGCTTTGGAAAAAGACCCTATGCAGACGGCATGTCGGTGCAATATCCGTTGTGGTTGCAGTGCCAGCTATCTAATTTTATAACAAAGCAATAAATATTGCATTTGTACTCCTATGATACAGGCGTCATGCCGGGTTAATGTCAACTGTGGTTCCAGTGTTGGCTCCGCTCTTATAGAAGTCTAATAAACATTGCATTTGTATTCCTATGATTCAGCAAGCTATATTCACGCGTTTCTCGATCCCGGAGGGATATGCTAACGAAAGTTACATATGATATTCACATCATCGCACCGTAAAGAGCACTGTTTCGACAATGCTGTCATATGTGCTCTGAAGTGAGTGGTGACGTTACGTCAGGCCATAGGTTACTTTTTAAATGCCAGTGCAATACTACGCTTAAAAAAACACATCAATCCACCTCGGAATGCTTGGCTCAAAGCCAAAAAATGCAGCATAGACAACTACTCGCTCATTGCTTTGCATGAGACTGATTCCCACAAGGCATGGGATATGCCAAATTTTTTTAAGCAAAGCTTAGTTATCCCTCTTTTCACTTGTTTGGAATGTGCCGAGTGATAAGGCAGAAGCAGCTTCTGAGGACATGCTACATAAGCCTAGCACACATGATCTTGACAGTGATGTAACTCAATGTCGAGGAAATGCATTGAATTGTTTACAGGCATTTGGTGCATAATAACTAAGGGATCTAACCATTTGTTAAGGAGCTGTAAGGTTTCACCGACCCTTTGATTGAAATAGTTGTCTTTGCGCTTGAGGAACACAAAGAAATCGTCAGCGTAATGAAAGATTCGCTTGCAGAATGATTCACAATATCTCGGTCACACTGGGCCAGAACCACATTACTAAGTGCAGGAGCAATGCAAGCCCCAGTGGCCCATACCTGTTTTTTGCAGGTAGATGTCATTCCACGATACAAAGATGGAGCACAAGTAGAAAAAAAAAGAAGTACCAGAAAACATTTTACACCTACTCCGCTCTTGTTTTGGAATGAAAGTGCCTTAAACTGATCAACGATCCTTTCAACGCATTTCATGATCAAATCAGGAGGAAGAGAATAATACGGAATAATACATTATTTTGACTCGCTACGAAAACCACTTTGCTAGAGAAGCGAGAACAAGAGTGCCAGGTGAACGATTGCGTACGATACACTGCATGCGCAGAGTATGTTGTTTACACGGTTCCTCTAAAGTGCAGGAAGCAGTATGGCAGTCAAGCCAGCAGCACAGGTTGGCAAAAAAAGTGGACCTCACTCAGACTCACTCAAGAAATATATTTTGCTCTTAGGGCACGGTCGGACTCAGACTCACCAAAAATTTTCTTCAGCTGCACTCGCTCGGACTCAGACTCGCTAAATTTTTCTGTCGGACTGACTTGGACTCCAAAATATTACTAGCACTCAGGCTTACACTCATGGCATGATCTGAATCCGAGTGAGTCGACTTATGACTGAGTTTGGCTACCTATGGGTGCGCGAACGATCGTTTGCGTGAACATAAGAATAACGTTCACTAGATCAACAGCGGGCACTTAGGCCTTCATTGTAGCATGTGTCACATTACAAATTGCAAACTCCTATTTGACCAGTGCCAGGTGGTAAAACGGTACAGTTCCTAGCTGAGGTGCGAAATAATTGAAGCTAATGAGATTGCCAGGTTGGGTACAAAGTGTGTAAGTGCGCCATCTCTTGCATTGACTGAATAAAAAGTTTGAATTTTTGGACCTTCGAATAAGAGAGAGCTGAGCTAGTTGGTACGTATTCATTCTAAAAAGAGACAGGGCGTGCAAACACGGGCACAAGAAAGAGGTCAGGACACCACAAACGCCGTTTCTGGGGTCCTGATCTCTTTCTTGTGTCCGTGTTTGCACGCCCTGTCTCTTTTTAAAATGAATTTTTGGACCTTGCGCATGACCGACACACATGATGTAAGTAGATATTTTCTTGTCATGACTTTTGAATTTTGTTTCCCTTTTATAAGCTTTTACATTTGTTTTATGCCTAGCTTTTTTGTTTCTTGTTTTTTGTATGTCACGTCTCCTTTATATTTCGTCGCTTTTCTTCAATAAAGGTCAGTTGTAAGTTAGCGCTTTGCCGTTCTCATTGTACTTTTTTTAGTCTTTTTTTATGCGCTGTAAGTCGTCATCATGTTGTCAGTACCCCGTTAAGTTTCAAGTTAGTTTGCTCTACTCGGTTGATACTTTTCATAGGACCAGCACAAAACATGAAAACCTACACTAAGAATATAATAAGCGATATAAATGCAATATTATAAAGAAACCACATTGCTGACTAATAATTCACACTTCACAGGGATTGCAAAACAGTCCTCATTATTGAATACTCAAAAAATAACAAATTCAGATGAAACTCCACAAAAAGTAGTTGTAGGGCACATCCGGATAGGTTTGGACGGGCATGGCATGTGACAACCTTGAATATTCATAAAAAATTACATTTTGCAGCCTAAGTAACAAGTACAGTGAAATCTCTCTCTGATTACCAATTAGATTAGTTTATGTTGGCAGACATATTTTTGAAGGGTGGTGGTTTTGGGCTAGTTGGTATTTCATGGTGCTAAAAAGTAAAGCACGAAAAACTGACGAGTAGAAAGAGCTGGCAAGAGACAGGCACTTGCGTAGTTTGTTGCGAGGAACAGTAGATGTACACAGGAAGTGAGTGCAGTGGTATGAAAGGTCAACATCAGCACGTGCCATCACTAAACCTAACAGAACTTTGCAGAACCATAAAAATTGATGCAAAAAAGATAAACAGCGGGCGTAGAAACAGGGATTCAGAAACTGAGCCAAATATGGTGGCCACGGTATGTGCAAACCCACATCTTCCAAAGACTCCAATGTTTTCACTCAGGGATGCAGAAGGCTTACTCATGCAGTAACCCCCTTCCCGTTGACTCTGGCTCATGAGATGCTAAAAGAAAAAGAAAACTTCATTCTTTCTTCAAATTGGGGGGTCTTTTTGTGCTGACCATGTTTGTTAGCTGTACAAAACTCCTGCACACAAAGCCCTGCTGCATTATACAACCTCTCACAGCAAACTAGTCGAGAGGGCTATCATTCGCATGTCCTGTTTGTACAACCAAGAAAGGTCGTTCCACCATGCCATTGACTCCTGCTTTAAGGCCCAAGTGGTCCGCCTGAACATGTCAGGCTGTGAAGAGACACTGCTGGTCTCTGTTGCAGAGTCAACCCACAAAGTAAACAAGGAGACAGATCAGGTGTGTGTGCCGAAAAGAATGCGGAAAAACACAACAAAGTTGCAGTTATTTCATTGAAGCACCAATTGTCCAATAGGCGGAAAAACATCGGTGAGCATGTGGGTGTTCATTAAGTCTTTTCTGCACCGCACAAGCTATCATCGTTTTCGAAAAGGAGGAACCTCATTGTGAATCCGCATGAGGAGTGTGGGGTGAAGCACAGTTACTGGAACGTGGATTGTGTGCAGGAACCCTCTGTTTTGTGGCAGCTGCAATGTTGGTCAGGGAAGCAGGTCTTAAAGGGACACTAAAGAGAAACAATGAATTCGTTTAGATTGATAAAGTGTGCTCGGAGAACTCTTGTATAGTTTATTTCACCACCACAGGTTTATTATTAGAGGAGAAAATCATGTTCAAAGTTTCATTTTTAAATTTCGCACCGAACTTCGTAATTCGTGACGTAAAAGACTTCAAAGAGTATTTAACGTAGTTTGGCGCCACTGGCTCGACGAAATTTCCACAAACTCGTTATGTCAAGTCTCTGGCCCCCTCAGAGGACAATGTACTTCGATATAACCGATTAGGAACTACGTAGGCCCAAGTAGGCGTCGTCAAAAATATGTGACGTCACGGCAAATGGTGCGGGAATTCAAAGGTGGCGTCGCCACCTGTATTTTCTTTTTGCGCGTTTTCTCTCGCTTATTAAGCGTCTTCGCGCAGAAAGCGTGGTGTTTTTGATATCGTGAAAGACTACTTTACTAATGCGAGAAAAGTCGTTTTGCTTTTAGTGTTCCTTTAACGACCGTCTTTGGGTGCATGCCAACAATGTCCAAAACTAGATTTTTTGCAATTCATTGTAGCAAATGCTGCATAGCAAATGCGATTGTCGGAATTTCATCACACCACAGTAGTTTGCAAACACAAAGACGACTGTACTCGTATCATTGTAGAGGCAGCGCAGATTAAAATGGGAAGTTGTTGCACAAGTCTTCTGTATACCTGAACGAAAAAGAATCGGTGCTTTTGGAAGGTACGGTTTTGCGTATGCTGTGGCCACCATGATACTGCT
Source organism: Rhipicephalus sanguineus (assembly GCF_013339695.2). Lineage (NCBI taxonomy): Eukaryota > Metazoa > Arthropoda > Arachnida > Ixodida > Ixodidae > Rhipicephalus > Rhipicephalus sanguineus. The sequence goes on along the minus strand of NC_051185.1, from coordinate 101,578,456 downwards.
CAGTTTCTGAATTTCTGTTTGTACTCATTCTGCTAATCTCTGTTTGTATCATTTTTATGGTTCTGCGAAGTTCTTTTATGATTAGTCATGCCACGTGCTGATATTGACCTTTCTTATCACTACCCACTTCCTGTACATATCCGCACCCGTCTATGTTGTCCTTATTTTGTGCTTTATCCTTAAACTTCTTTGCAGAAATTTTGAATGAAACTAAAGATACTTTCGAAAAAAATGTTTACTCCTAGTTTACTAAAAGGGCTTAAGATTGTTTCTTGGGATTTTTAGTGATGTGCAAAAATATATTCGACTGAAATTTCAGCAACATTCTGTTGCGTCAAAATGACAATTTCACAGCCACATTTCTCATAAATTTAGAGAATAAACCTGGAATTTAGCTAATATTGTGCAATGGTCGGTTCACGCAATTTTTTCGTGTGATTGTGTATTGCAGGCTTATGTCAGGTCTGGCATCTGGATTGGCAAGCAGGCTTCGGGGACGTTGGTCTGGGTCATGTCTGATTTGATGTTCTGGCATTTGGTGTCCGATGTTTTGGACAGTAGATGAGCTGAAAAAAAACCGAAGCACGACTGGAACTTTGTCCGAAAAGTCTTGGTGGAAGGAAAGGGCAACATCCTGCCCAGCCTCCACATCACAGAAGCTGTCGTCCCTTAAAGGTGAGTACTGCTAAGCACACTGTTCCAATGAAAAGCATATTTTTCAAATATTGTATTTTTCGGTGCATAACCACTGCAGGTGCAGCTATTGCTTGGTAATACAGTACTTACAGAAACCTATGCTGATGTAGAGTAATAACTTATCATAGTTGGCTTATCATAGTTTGCATGCAATATTGCTGCTGTAAATGTATAAACTATGTAATGACTAACTTTCACTGATATAGTGGTGTGTTTAAGGTTTAACACAAAAAGAGACATTGCAGTATGTGTTCGCACTTATTCCAAGATCAACTGTAGTAGTCTGTTTTGTTAGGATTGAATTAAAATTTCATTCATTCTGTATGCAGTGCGGCAAGCACGAGCATAGCAACAAAATCTATTATGCTTGAGGTGCATCCCTAGAACACAAGAGCTGCACAATTACATTAGCAAAGAAGAATGAGTAGGAGCGACTCTGTTATTCTTACGTAACTTTGGTGCACTTTCTAAAATATGATAAACCAGAAAGAATCCAAGCCCAACTGTTTGTAATTGAGAATCTGTGTTGATCAGAATGCTTTAGGCGGTTAATTACTTGTTGTATGATAGAACACTCAAAACGGCTGACATGACGACAGACCAGACTGACTTGTTCAGCTTTCCTTGATGCATGTATACGCATCTGACGTAGAGGAATCTGCTGCTGAGTGATAAGAGGTGCTGTTTGATTGAAACGTGTCAACTGCTGCCAGATGCAGCTGATTGTCCCTAGCTAGTTGTGTGCAGCGTGTCACCTACTAAGCTCACGTCGTCACTGCCAGGGTACTTGTTAGTCGTGGGAGTGTTCTTAGTAACGCTTCTGCTCCTGAATATGCGTAGTTGTGGAAAGTACCATATTGGGTCGGCGTGGCGACAGCGAGCTGCTTTTGTTTATGCAAGTGACATGCATTCCTTCAGAAAAAAACAGCAGCGAAGAGCCGCGCAGCACGTGGGTCATGTTTCGTAATAAAAGCCTGCACTACATTTACAGCAGAGCCAATAGCTCTATGCCACACATGCTGCCAAGCAGATAGCTGCACATGTTTATTACGATATAGTTGTCAACGATGTGTCATTCTTGCACGTTATCGGAAACCACCATTTCACTTTGGTGCTTTTCAATGTTTAGTAGTGAAAGCATTGCTCCACTTGCACCAAAGTCGGAATAATTAGTCGACTAGTCTGTGGCACGTTGTGACGTCAGCCATGTCATAAGTTGAGGGAAGCTGTTAACCTTTATGCAACAAAAAGTAATCACAGTGCACACTCTCCACTGGTATAGGATGAGCCACTACGGTTTAAGTTAGTGAATAGGTCCTGTAGGGACTTGGTTGGGGATTCATTGTGACTACGTTTTAACTGCTGGTACAGTTATGCCCCTGTCACACGGCAAATCTAATGCCATTTACAACAAATGACATTAGGTGAACTTAATGTCATTTTACCTGCCTGCTGTCACACGACGAAAAAAAATGTCATTTTAAAAGGATGACCGTGGCCTTAGCCCTCCTGAGCCGTGACGTTGGAACAAATAAAAATCTATTAAAACTTGCATCTCACATGCTTGTGTCCTCGAAAATAATTTTCTATTACTAAAAAGCTGCTCGAAGAATATAAACGCAGCCGTTTTACACAACTTGCCACAGCTGTACGACACAAACGAAGTCAAGCCAAGAACCAATCGAAAACCATCATGGCCGACGATATGACCGGGCGTTGGTACTATTGGTACAGTGAACTAAAGCGTAGGAGCACGACTGACACTCCGGCTGCAGAAATGAGACGGCGGCAGCTGATTCGTGTAGTCACCACCTTGATCACCAAAACACGTGCAATCGGACGATCAACACCCGCGATACGGGCAACAACAAGAGATCACAAATGTAACATGGCCGGCGTCCTGCCGCTGTAGTTGAGAGTAGCTTTCTTTTAGAAACTTTCGCGTGTCCTGTTACGTGATCAAACCAGTAATAAGTTAATCTAGTAAAGAATAGCATATTTACGAATTACAAAAATTACGCATACATAAGTCAACAGTTATCTCCCTAAAACGTTCCTGGCGTCGAGACTACGCATTCGGTCCGAAATCGAATGCGAATGTGTTTCGGGAACTCATTCGACAGGAAATGTCATGTTCATCGAATGGCATCATTTTCCCCGTGTGACAGCAAACAAATACATTACAAACGAATGACATTAGATTTGCCGTGTGACGGGGGTTTTAGAGTGGGTGGATATTGTAGTGATCGAATGAATTTATTTACAAGGTGAGATGATTAGCGCAGTGCAACAGAGGACAGTCAGCCCAACAACAGCTTGCTCCTTTCTCGCTCTTGCACCTTCTCTCCTTCACGACTCCACCTCGGAGTGTGACAACCTCCCCGGGGGCAGACGAAGCTCTCTGAGGGCCGTTCCATGGCACAGGTCCCAGCCACTTTGGAGACTATCTCAAATGTGTTCGAAAAAGTTGTGCTGATTTATTGCATTGAAAACACTGAATTACCAGAATATTTTGGAGAGAAGTAATTTTTCGGTCACGTTGGAGCCTTTCGAATTTCGCAGAATGTCATTTGAGTGATGTTTGTAACAGAATTTATTCTGAGAGTATCGTGTCTCTTTTCAGTAGTGAATTTGGTTTACATATTAATATAAAAGCAAAGACATTTGTACAAGCTGTTCGAAGGTCAATAACATTAGTGCAATTTTTCTGCCATATATGTGTCCAGAAACTATGCCATAATGTTAAATGTTTGCATTTTTTCACTTTTAATATCGTCTATGTCTGAGTATCTGAGTAATCAATACTTGCTCTAGGAAAGGTACATTTTGTGTTAAAAATATTTTCAGGCCACTGAAGGCTGCAAATCCTATAAGCAAAAATCACGAATTTGAGAAAATCTTCACGTTGGTCCACATTGAGATGCAATTTGCATCTCGTGATGTTAAAATTAAAAATCTGCTTTGTGCCTCAATCTAAAGCAAATAAATAGTTCTTACATGGCATGTTTTATCACCTTATTTTCTTGTTTAAAAAAAAGGAAGAAAATAATTTTTTAAGTACCCCGTTGACGGCTATCTTATTCATACGGCAGCTTTCTCATTGTAGTTTTTCATTGACGTCAGTGGGGAACTTCGAAAATTATTTTCTTCCTTAAAACAAAAAAATGTAATGATAAAATATGCCATATAAGAACTATTTATTTGCTTTCGATGAAGGTATAAAGATGATTTTTAATTAAATTTTAATTTTTAAAGTTTTTTATGGTTAGTTAGGTCTTTTATGGTTAATACCTTTTCTGTTTAACATTTATAACTATGTGCTTCGAGTTCTGGCAGAAAAGTTCCTTTGTCATTTCATTGTCATAGTGTTGGTCATTTTGGCAAGTACTACGCAATACCCTCGTGAGCTGCCACTGCTTGTTCATGTACCGGACCAAAATGTAACCTATTCATCTTGCCTTTTTGTTATTAGTATCTGTGCCCACTCTGGTTTGGTTTTTTCTTGCAATAATTCATAGTTCTTATAAAACCTAGCAATTTTGGAAACCGGCTCATTTTTTTCTGCAGTTGACACGCAGATGCAATTGGCTCAGGAGGACAGCATCGACTTCGTTATTGGTCATCAAAGGACGATGGAAAGGTAATTTGAAGTCAGTGCATTGTTGAAGGATCTATGTACTTCTACATCTATTAGTAGTCGGCTATATCCAATAAAATATATTTATGGCTGGTTGCCTTAAAGGCTGAGATATTGTCACGTGGTCGTGACGTCGATGAAGACAGCAGTCGGCGTTTGCAGGATGAAACTGTTTATTTGGCCGAACTTGTGGCCGGAAAATGAGAACTAGAACTACAGCAATACACGCTGTACAAATATAGCGGCGAACAGGGCGTCGTCCGTCGATCAACTGACAAGCGGTCACGCGCGTCGGCTTTTATACAGGCGCTATCGAACTTTCCAGCAATATCGCTGGTGGCGGCGTAATCTCTAGACAAAGCTGGAACATTCGCGTGCGGGGCGCAATCTTAACAAACCGATCTACTACAATCGCGACGCTTCTAGAACACTACTTCGCGGACAGCGTCGAGCGTTGATAACCGTCTCTGCCGGTCAAACCCGAGTACATCAAAACAAGACAAGAAGTGGGCGTGGCAATGCCCCCCTCTGAGAAAGCATCGTCCCGATGCTTGTGAAAGAACATAGAAGAGAAAAAAACAAGTGTATACACAAATAAATTACAATAACAAAGGAAAAAAAATAGAGTCCCCAGGCTCGCTAACGCGCGAAAAACGGCTTAAGGCGCACGACATGGACGACTTCAGGTCGCGCACGGCGCCGCTGGGAGTTCGTAATGCCGTCTGGGACAACCTCATAGTCGAGTGTGCCCAGGCGTCGAAGTACCCTGTACGGTCCGAAGTATCGTCGAAGAAGCTTCTCACTAAGTCCTCGTCGGCGTATTGGCGTCCATACCCATACACGGTCACCGGGTTGGTATTCCATGTGGCGTCGTCGAAGGTTGTAGCGGCGGCTGTCAGTCGTCTGCTGGTTCTTGATCCGTAGGCGGGCGAGCTGTCGTGCTTCTTCGGCGCGCTGTAGGTAGGTGGTCACGTCGATGTTTTCCTCGTCGGTCACGTTTGGTAGCATGGCGTCGAGCGTTGTTGCCGGGCTCCGTCCGTAGACCAACTTGTATGGCGTCATCTGCGTCGTTTCCTGTACGGCCGTGTTGTACGCGAAGGTCACGTACGGAAGGATGGCGTCCCACGTCTTGTGTTCGACGTCGACGTACATGGCCAGCTTCTCCGCAATGGTAACAGAGTGGGCGGTGGTCGGGGGCGCGCCAAACGTCGGTCTTCCTCGGCGTGTATCGTTGGCCGGCTGGCGGGCGGTATGACGTCGGTGGCGGCGGCGGTGGTGCCTGGCGGCGGAACTGTTGAGGCGGCGCGGCGTCTTGACTTGGGCGAGGAGGGGGGACGTTGCGTCGGGCTGCAGCAGCATAGGTCACTGCTTGCAGCTGCGGCTGCGCTGACTCGGGGGTGCCCAGAGACTGCTGGATTTCCTCTCGGACGATGTCAGCGATCGACGCAACTTCAGGCTGTGGTGAGGGTAAGAGCTTACGTAGTTCTTCCCGCACGATCGCTCGGATCGTTTCGCGCAGGTCGTCGGAGCCGACAGCATGAACAACTGGGTTGTCTTGAATCGATCGGCGATTATACTGCCGGTTGCGCATTTCCAACGTCTTCTCAATCGTCGTCGCCTCTGAGACGAACTCTTGGACTGTCGACGGTGGGTTCCGCATTAGCCCAGCGAAGAGCTCTTGCTTTACCCCTCGCATGAGCAAGCGGACTTTCTTGTCCTCGGGCATGGCTGGGTCGGCGTGTCGGAACAGTCTGCTCATCTCTTCCGCGTACAGCACCACGTTCTCGTTTGGAAGCTGCGCACGGGTTTCCAGCAGAGCTTCGGCCCTCTCCTTGCGGACGACACTCGTGAATGTGGCAAGGAATCTTGTGCGAAAAATGTCCCACGTCGTGAGGCTTCGCTCTTGGTTCTCGAACCAAGTTCGGGCAGAGTCCTCCAACGCGAAGTAGACGTGTCTTAACTTGTGTTCATCGGTCCATTCGTTAAAAATGGCGACGCGGTCGTACTTCTCCAGCCAACTTTCCGGGTCTTCAGCAGATGATCCGTGAAAGGTCGGTGGTTCCTTTGGGCGCTGTAGCAGCACGGGTGCAAGCGGCATGGTTGCTGTCATTGTCGCTGTTGTGTTGGTCATGGTCGGGGTCTTCCTGGTCTTGTCGGGTAAAGGCTGGTATTCTGGAGGTAGTCCTTGTGTCCTGCGGCTTGCTCGCTGTTCGGGGTAGGCGTCGATGTCTTCGTTGCGGCCCAGACTGGGTTCACGGCCTGACGGGGGCGACCGGAACATGAGCGAAGCAGCACCTCCACCAGATGTCACGTGGTCGTGACGTCGATGAAGACAGCAGTCGGCGTTTGCAGGATGAAACTGTTTATTTGGCCGAACTTGTGGCCGGAAAATGAGAACTAGAACTACAGCAATACACGCTGTACAAATATAGCGGCGAACAGGGCGTCGTCCGTCGATCAACTGACAAGCGGTCACGCGCGTCGGCTTTTATACAGGCGCTATCGAACTTTCCAGCAATATCGCTGGTGGCGGCGTAATCTCTAGACAAAGCTGGAACATTCGCGTGCGGGGCGCAATCTTAACAAACCGATCTACTACAATCGCGACGCTTCTAGAACACTACTTCGCGGACAGCGTCGAGCGTTGATAACCGTCTCTGCCGGTCAAACCCGAGTACATCAAAACAAGACAAGAAGTGGGCGTGGCAATATAGTCGGGTGTATTCGACGCTAGGCCACGTGCAGTGAAATTGGACATGCCAACGGCTACGGCAGCTAATTCCACAATCAATAGTCCTGCGTGCAGGACTGTAGAGTGGTGCATAACGAGACCGCAGCTCTGTGTTTGTTGGTTGATGTACACTTTTAGTCCCTCCATGCTTGTGTACCTATGCTTTTTGGTTGACGCGCATGTTTTTTCTCGTTCGGTGCACTGTTTGACTATGCATTGAAAACTACTTTCTTCACAAGCATGGTGCTATCCTGCCCCTTGTAGCTGGGAAAAACACTAGCATTGGTATTACATAGGTTGTGTTAGAAACAAAAATGGATCATGTACGTAAAAGAGTGGATTTCTAAGGCTTCCCAGGCGTTCCATGTGTCACGGCACTCTATACTATCATTGGCCTACACGCACATGTGATTTGTAATCCCTTCGAGCAGGCGAACAATTATGCAATCGCTGGTTAATGTGAGTAAACCATGGATGCGCGTTCTGAATGCAGACCACACGCTGCCATTTTGTGGACTGCCACTGCTGCGTGCAGTGAAATAGGGCATGTTCTATCTCCGCGCTGGCATGCCGATAGCAGCTGGGCGCGTCAGCAAAGCTGTCAGGCCAGAATATAGGTTGTCCACTTTTAGTCAGTGTAGCTTAACTGCGTCGCATGTGCTTGCACACGCGTGCTGTGCTGGACTCTATCTTGGGTTTACCTGCTCATATAATTTCAAGCTTGCCCTGTGCCTGAACTAACACCTAAAGGTGGAGAAAGAGTGCGTTCCTTGAATGTAAGCCCGATAAAAGCACCTTGTCAATGAAGTCTCCCTGGGCGCTGCCATAGCTCTCACTGGCCTGTTGTTGACATGCGTGACCCCCCAAAAATGCACTGCCAAGGCTGTGACATTGGCTTTCGTATTCTCGTGCAACAGCCCAGAAAGGAGGCGATCCTTCTCTCTGTTAAAAAGGTATATGTGTGTTTTAAACATGGGAGTGTTAATCAGCGCCACTAGCCATGACGGCGAGCATGGAACACGTTTTCTGCCTGTTGGCATCACGTAGCACTTCCATTGGCATCATTGTCTGTTAGTTCTAATTAAAGCAAGAGATTGTTATTTCTGAATAGAACAATGCTTCCAGGCGATTGTTGAGGCAAGATTGCCAAAAATACTTGCCAGCAGTTCAAGGCTTCTCAACAAAACCAGCAACACGGCGGCACCTATATACCAGATTGTTGCAGCATGTCTTGTGCGACAATGGCAGTAAATTTGAGGGACCCTGAAACTTTGTGAGTGTTTAGGCCGCAGCATGTTCAAATTGTATGCATAATAAACTGGCGCACCATCCAGGCACCTAAGGACAATCGTGTTACTCTCCTTCTCGGCACTGCATTGCCTCCTTACCTCGTCGAATACGCAGCTAAAGTGCAGCTGGCGACAGCGGCTCACTTGACAGGTTGAACTGTGCTTCCCTCTTTGTGGCCTCTGAAATTTGCTCCAGCATGCCACGCATGCCCGCTCCAGCATGTTGCAGCATGGCTTGGCCATGCTGTGACATGCCAAAACAAAGTTGATTGCATAGGCCACATAGAAGCGCACGATCAAGGCCTGCTCTGCTAGGAACTGCAATTATGTCCAGTACGGAAATTACCAAGATGTATACTGACAAGTAAAATGTATGCGAGAGCAATCACGGGTAAGTTTGCAGACAATGTGGTGGTGCCTTTGGTGGTGAAGTTACAGCTGCAGACGTGTTGAATCGTGGCGTTGATTTGAAAGCAAGAGGTGATGCTCACTGCACCGATGATATGAAATAATGTACTAGAATGCTTGTGGCACCGCTTGCCAGTTGCCCTACAATATGTCTTACTATTTAGTTGTATTAAAGCGCCTTGGCTAGATTATTTCGTTTAACCTTGCAAGTAGTATGGGAACTTGCAGTGACGCTAGTGCATTTGGTTGCTTGAATCTTGTGATTGCTTTTTTTTGTGCAGGCCTCTTCGGAGTCTACATGGGGTCTGCAGTGAGCGAGGACGACGGAAGAAAAGGATGAAGGATGTGCGGCGGCACCTCTCCCAGAAACTGGCGGATTGCCAGAGAAAGTAGAGCAATGATCAGTTCGAACTATAAAAAAATTGAATGACATCCCCTAGGCATTTGTTGACTTCATTACCTGGCGGCTTTGTATGTTTGTCTGACAAACGAGCCCTTAGTTAACTCCTCTTTTGTTCATAGTAGAACATGTAGTTTTACAAATTTTTCTATGGACAGAATCAAGTAAAAGGCAGAAAAACTTGTAACACTTCATTCAAACATATGGTAATACACACTACATTCATTATATGATGCCATATTTAAAGCACACCCAAACCAGAGCCGTATATTCCTTCGGAGAGTTCGGCGGAGGGGCGGAGCCAACAACCATCCAAATTTAGCGGCGGCGCGGCGCTGTCCGCCATTTTATGCCGCGGCACTGTAAGCTCGCGTTGGCGTGCGCCCGCAACGCTCCGTCTCTGGCGAACCCTTTCTTCAGCGACCGCGCTGCAAGCCCCCATTGCGACGTCCGTGCAGGTCCACGATGTTCCACGCAGCCGACACGTGCACGATCAGCAGCAAAGACACACCAGGTCGGTCACAGAGGAAGCATAAATGCCGACAGCGACGTCACGGGTACAGCATCACGAGAAACCTCGGCACGAAATGGCGTCGGCGGCGCGGAAGCGCGCTGTTGCCAGACTGGCGGCGAGATCAAAAGAGCGCCGAACTCTCCCAAAGGGAATATACGGCTCTGACCCAAACTATAGGCTTGAAGTGTGACTGGTGTGGCCGTAGCGCTACCTCTTGGTGCTAGTGTGCTCTGCTTCGTGGTGGTTGCACTAGGAGTGTTTCAGTTGAAATGCACATTGAAGCACACAAATTAACCGACTTTTATAGGATCTTGCATGCCCGAACTTGTATCGCAGGGACTCTAGCCTGCAACGTTGCCTATGTTGGGTCGTGGTCATCTTGGCTTGGCCATGCTGTGATTAGGCATACTAAGCTGCATAAGATGGTTCCAGTGGGTGACGGTGGTTCTTAGATGATCGTCACAGGTGCAGCCGACTATTTTCCACTTGCAGCTCTGTGACCACTGCGGGAAATGCTGGGGCAGCAATTGGCCGCACTGATATTCTAGGGCAACAGCAATGCAGTCTGCTTGGTGGTTGTGGGCACAGACTGCTCAGACCTTGCTGATACACTAGAATTACACAAGGTTGGCAAAGTGTTAATGCTGTACAGCCTATGACCACCTTTCCTAGGCTGACACGAGTTCATGGCATCTGCTTGGAAACCTGTGGTCTCTTGCGAGTGGCTGGTAGTCTTCGAGCGCATGAGCGAGTCTTTTGTGTGTCTGGCAGTGTTTCCCATCTGGACTGTGTTCAGCAAAACGCCGCTCAGCAAAGGGTGAACACGTCCAGCCAACGGATATGATAAAATTAATGTGGCTCTCAGGGGTAGACAGTTCATGCTCAGGCAAACATCTTTGAGTGGAAACTCGTCAAGTATGTGAGTTGCGCTCGCTTCTCCAGCTGCTGCGGTTAGGAAGTGAATTTGGCTGCCACCAGCGATATTCTGGTGTTGGCCGCTGCGCCAATGAGTATGCATGCTTTTCATGTATACATGACCAATTCAGTTTTTGCCAATTAGTGGTGCAGAAATTGCACGAAGCTTCAGCATAGGCTGTAAACTTCATATTATAGCATATTAAGTGCAGTTAAAAGCTACACTGCAAAACCAGAGAGGCCGTAGGAGTTGTATATTACATGTGAAAACTGAAGGTGCGTTTTTGTACTGGAACAATGCATGTGGTCAACCGCTTGCACATGCATATAATAAGCTAGTTATTTAAATAACACAGCACAGAAGTTTACCTTTGCCAGAAAGGCCTCGGCCAGGGTTGTGGTGAAGCCTTACAACTACACATTGTGGCATAAGAATAGGCCGCCACCGGGGGCTTAGCCAGAAATTTTTTTCGGGGTGGGGGAGGGTTCAACCATGCTTTTTGTATGCTCGTGCGTGCGTTTGTATGTATGCGTCTACATATACGCAAGCAAAGTTGAAAAATTTCGGGGGGGCTTTAACCCCCACCCCTTGGTTACGCCCCTGGCCGCCACAACACCTCCGTACGTGGAGGCGTTCGAGGAGGAGGAGCCCCCTCCCGCGTTGCAGGTGCAAACAGACCGACAGAAGTACCCACAGACCGACAGTCCCGATAGACCCGACAGTCCCGATAAATCCGATAGACCCGACAGACCAACAGGCCAAAATAACATATTGCTTTCAGGCCGACAGACCGACAGCCTGTCGGATTTTTTGGCTGGGTGGAGATGTGCCACCAAACGTGAACGTGAGTGCACCCACGTTAAACGGTGCTATAGCTGCGAGACACCAATATTATTTGTACAAGCTCTTTTATATCAATGTACAGTAAACCTTTAACTACTTCTACAGACACGTTTTAATTTCGTGTTATACCGATTCCTATGATGGAGGAAATAACCATGTTTTATTTATTCATTTATTTATTTATTTTGTTTGTTACTTTGAGGTTGAAACACATATTCATACTCAGTGACACAATGGTAGCTATCAGAGATTTCACGAAAGGATGGATTTGACAAGCCCTCACAATGCTCGTTAACAGCAGTGAAATAATCAAAATAGATGAACTGAGATAAGTAATATGGATCAGGACGCACAGAGGTGCTGATGCCTCTAAGCCGATCGAAATGACCCACAAGTTATAGCGAGAATTAAACCACCGCGCAACCTGAACGGACCTTTCGGTGGCGGACATCTCTGGCGCCACCAAGATACTGTATCGTGCTGATAAATGACGGAGGCAACATCAGGGTGCAGAACAAGAATGGTGACGTTTTATTGCATGCGCCGTATTTATACCTTGGTAGATGTACACTGCGCATGTGCGATGCCGTGTCGGCTGTAGGGGAATAACACGTGCCCGATACATCCTTCTGCCGGTACAAAAGTTTTACACAAAAGAGTTTATGCTATCTGCTGAAAGTTTGCATCGTACGCAAGGCGCTGAGGTGGCTTGATTGAGCGTGTTGACCTTCTCGGAGCTGGATTCGATGCGCAGGCATACGCTGCTGCAGTTGGCGCAGTTGGGACTGCAACCTGGATGACTGGAGACTGCTCATGACGAGGTAGCATGCAGGCCTGCTGTGCCAAGTCTGTAGAGCCACTGGAGGCTGTCTCATCACTGGAGGCTGACAACTCTGTAGGTGCTCCGCAGGCAGACGCAGCTGGACAAGATGGCGTAGAAGGCGCGCTATATTCTTCGTCACTTGACTCAGGACCATAGTCCTCACTTGTGCGAAGTAGGTGACGTCGGTTGCGCCTGAGCACGTTGTGGGGTCCTGTTTGCACGATGTAAGACCTCGGGCCAGCTGTGTTGACAACCTTGCCCATACGCGACCACGCATTGTCCCGCATTCGAACTACGGTGCCTTGCGTCAAAGGTGGAATCGGTCGTCCTTCCTTTTGTTGCGGGTGCTATCTCACTTCCGTTTTGGTGACTTCGTTAAAATCCGGAATGTTACTTCTGAGTCGCCTGCCTTGCAGTAACTCAGCTGGTGATCGTCCAGCTTCTAAAGGTGATAATCGATAGGCCAACAGACCTAACCAAAAGTCCCTCCTTGAGTCGGCGCATTTTTTCAGGATACGCTTGACTACTTGGACGCCTTTCTCCGCCAGTCCGTTGGATTGGGGGTAGCCCGGGCTTGATGTGACGTGTACGAAGTCGTACTGTTTCGCGAAGAGCACGAACTCGTAACTGGCTAATTGTGGGCCGTTGTCCATGCACACTTCAACCGGAACTCCTTGGCGGGAAAAGATAGCACTGAGAGCCTCTACTGTGGTCCTTGCCGTTGTGTTACGCAGTTGCTCGACCTCTGGGAAATTTGAAAGAGCATCAAACACGACATACGATTGCCCGGCATACTGAAATATGTCAGCACCAACCCTATACCATGGGCATGCTGGAGTTTCGCGCAACAGAAGAGGCTCTTGCGGTTGCTTGTAGGCGTATTTCTTGCAAGTGGGACAGCTCTGAATAGCTGAGTTATGTCACTGTTAAGTCCTGGCCAAAAATCAGACTTCTGGCTCTTTCTTTGCACTTGCGCAATCCGAGATGTCCGGCGTGAACTCTGTCTAGGATTTCGCGCCGCATGCTTCTCGGTACCACGACTTTGCTACCCTTCAACAAAACTCCATTCACGACTGTCAGGTCCACGGAAAATGCTTTTAATTCACCTTGTACATCTTCGCCGGCGGTTACCTTGCCGATGACCGCATTTAAGTAGTCGTCCTGGCTTTCTTCGTCCGCGAACTGGAAGGTGTTGAACGCGTCAAGGGCGTCGTCTCCGGCAACGCTGAGCAGGAGGGCTGCTTTCGACGATTCGGTCCTGGGATGTTATTTCGACGCTGTCGCCTGGAGAAACAAGTCAAATTTTTGCTTAAAGCGTTTCCAGTTCGAAGCCAGGTTACCCATTAGCTGCAAGGGTTCCGGGTGCCTTAGTTCCATCACCGCTTCTTCGCTGGCCGCACGGCTGCCACTTCTGACACCATGTATCGTGCTGATAAATTGCGGAGGCAACAGCAGGGTGCAGAACAAGAATGGTGACGTTTTATTGCATGCGCCGTATTTATACCTTGGTAGATGTACACTGCGCATGTGCGATGCCGTGTCGGCTGGAGGGGAATAACACGTGCCCGATACAGATACCACTAAAAGATACAAGCTACACAAAATACACACAACACGACAAAGAAGAAAGGGGCGTCATCCCCGCACCACACCCGAGTTCTCTAAGGAAACAAGCGGCTGAATAGTGATGGTTACAGTGAACTTCTACCCAAACCCTGCACACCTCCACAGGAGCGACCCACGCTAATACAGTTATCCCCGGAGAACAAATGCGAACTATGCAAAACAAAAAATGCTTAATGTAAACATGTACTGCGCGAATGTCCCAAAATATAAAGAAGGTCTCCTGAGGCCCTTCTGGAGCGGTGGTGGATAGCGACGCTCAGGAAGGAGGTCGAAGCCAAAAAATGGGCTATCCAGGATGCCATGGAGGATATTGGAAGACAAGGTCTCCTCGCTTCTACCCTTGCGGTATAGCACGAGCCAGAAACCCGCCAGATCGTGCAATAAAGTTGATTCACTATCTCATCTGCCACATTCTTTATTTATTTATTTATTTATTTATTTATTTATTTATTATTTATTTATTTATTATTTATTTATTTATTTATCATTTATTCATTCATTTATTTATTTATATTCATATGCCTGAGCCCTAACTCTACGTTGTAGGATTTGACGATGCCTACTCAACTATGGAAGTGCTTTTGTCTTAGGATTGACTGTGCGCAATCAGTGACGAGTATGTTGTGTGGTTTGTAAAATGACTTAAATGATTTAGCTTACGTTGCACCTTACCATGGAGAAGGTGTGTGACTGTATGTAAAGCTATCGCAGTAGAATGCCAGCAACACCAATTTAGCACGAAATGATAATCATTAAAGCCTCGTATGGTAGAGACGTATACAGCTGTCCAAAGGCAAATATTAGAGAGACGCTTGTCCTAAAAACGTGTTTACAACGGAAGGCTGCAAACAATGCCGGGTGGTCGAATAAATGTTATTGATTATTGATTCATTGACTTTCATATACAGTAGCTCTAGTTGTGTGCTGTAGCTTGTGAAATATGTACTCAACTATGGGACTCCATTCTTTCGTAAGAGTGGTTAAGCACAATCGGTCACGAGTGGCTAGACAGTTTGGTATTAGGAAGAGAGTTAGATGATTTACATTGTGCCTTACCGTGGAATAGCTGTATGCGGGTGCGTGGGAAGTTATCGCAGTGCAATGGAAGCGCGGCAGTTCAATGATGTAGAACACCCTACCATTGGACGCAGCTGTTAGTACACACAATTATCAAGGAGACGCAAACCTTTCAAATGATTTCGAGAAGTACCGACACTGCTTTGGTTGGCGTTGTAAATTATTACATACTACTAAACGCCAGAAAATCGCGGCTAGTAATGCTGCTGGAGCCGAAGCATGCATGGCATCTCCTGCCTCTTAAAAAACATAGCCACAGTAATCGTTCTAACAAACCTTGCCAGTTTTACACAAGTATATCGCTACCTACTGATGTGCAAAAAATGCTCAGGTGACATTGTTCAGTGATTATGCGTGAAAAAGTTCTTTTTATTCTAATGTTTGTTTGAAATGCGTCTTGAGAGGCAACAACATTGTATTATGGGTTATATTTTGCCTTAAGAAGTTTTTCAAGATGTTATTGCCGTGCAGATTTCCGACTGTTTTAAGCATGCTCAGGACTCACGTTAGGCGAAGACTAAAAATCACAGCATATCCACGGAGTGAATGATGATGAGTGGGCGAAGCTGCGGAGGTTCATCGGTAAACCGTGAATCTTCCGTGAATTCTGCCCAGTACATCATCACCGACGTGAGATCGGGCGCGTTTATACTAAAGGTTCGATGAGAGTTATGACGACTTGCAGCTCACTTTAATTTGACATATACGCTGTGAATTTTCATTGTTTAGAAAACCATCGCTTTAGAAAACATCTGGCGTCTTTCGTTGATTTATTTCATCAATCAGCGGCGTTTTGAACAAAATTTTTATTGTTTAATCACGCACAGGAGAAATCTCACCAGGCACAACCTTGGAGGCAAACAATGGCTGCTAATGGGAATGAGAGACAGAAGAAGTCGGCTTTTAGCTAACACTTACACTTGTACTTCTACTAACGTTTCCTACTGGAACATGCCAATGGCTGCTAATGGGGAATGAGAGACAGAAGAATTCGGCTTTTAGTTAACGCGCACGCTGTGAATTTTTTATTGTTCAACAACGCACAGGAGAAATTCCCACCGGCACCACCTTGTAGGTCAAGATCTGGTACTAGCGTTAAGACTGGTTACGTACTACGACGGGGACGAACGGGTGCCGCTTTAAGGATCTTCGCCCCTAAAAAATGCCCCCACCTCCCCGAAGGGAATCGTTAGGAAATGCGAAAGCATTTCTTGCGCCGAGAGTACATGGCGTAGTAATTTTAATGGCGTAAAGCTGGACACATCGACGCGCTCGAGTGTCTCCCTTTAGGGCGCCTCTTTCAAGGAACGCTTCCTACGTGCGTTCGTAATCACCTCAGGGATGTTGCCACCGCCTTCAATGCAGCACAAACGCGTTTAGAGCCCACTGTTTTCAGGCTGTGCCAAGGCAGCACAAACGCTTTTCAAACGCACTGCATTGAGGCGGTGGCGCAGGGAGGAGAGAGAGCGAACGGCGAGAGAAGGAGCGGCGAAGTACTACAGCTACCCTCTCCTACACTCTCTCGCACCACATGCTCCGGTTGCTAGGGGCGAGGATAAGCGTGCGCGCCCGCAGCTGTTGCTATGGCAGAGGGAGTGAGAGCGGAGAGATAACACCTGCCGGCGCGCGGACAACGCCGGATGCCTCACATAGCCCGACTAAGAAATGCATTCGTATTTAAAAATCGAAATATGTCTTTTATTGTTATTCGGAATGACAGGACCATCCTTAACAATACTGCTTACTCCACATATTTTCCTGAATTTCGATTGAGTGAATATTACCCGGTTAGCGAGACCAATTGGCGAGCAACCGCACCCCCTTTTCTCAGGCCATGCACAACCTGAGATTTCTGCCTTAAGCGAATGTCTTATAAACAAAATATCCTCGCAAAAAACATTGGGCAGATCCCACGCGTTGCGGGAATCGGTTTCATGCGGAGCAGTCAGCGAGTACTTCTAGGGTGTATTTTATGGCTTTGAGCCAAGCGTTACGAGGTAGATCCACTTGTGTTTGTAAGTGCAGTAGCTGTGTGCACACCGTGGTCTTACCAGGCACGTCGACAACACTGGTGCTTAAAGGGTAACTTATTTTCTGACGTAACGTCAGGACACATGTTAAAGAGCACACTAGACTACTATAAAAGCAGAGCCAACAGTGGAACCACAGACGTTAATCTTATTTGACGTTTGTATCGTCATAGTACATATGTAGTGCTTATTGCTTTTTTGTAAGATTAGACAGTCAGCACCACAGCCACAATATACGTTGCACCGAAATTGCGCCTGGATAGGTTGTTTTTCCATATCATGTTAAAGACCAGGCGTGGCTCAGCGGTATTATACCCGAGTGTCACGCAGAATGCTTCGGTTCAAATCCTGAGCGGATCCTAATCTTTATTCTTTCTAATCGTCGGGTCAACACTTCAGATGTCCGTTTTTCTTCATGCTCTCGCATTCAAATTACCAATGTCTGTTCTCGCTGTACCTGGGTAGATATAAAGTGCTCATCACCTGTGGTGCATACCAGTAAACCGCGGCACGTGGTAAACGGGTATATGCCACACGTGTCTGGAGGAAAGGGTGTCTCGAGGAAAGGTAGCTGTGGTATCTAATTCTGGTTGGCCTCCTTGCCTTTTTTGCTCATTTTATTATTTCTTTCTCTCTCTCTCTTCCTAGGTGTGTGCACAGACTTTCGAGCAGCCTGGAAATGGTGGCCCACAGGTATGAGGCGAGTCTTATTCAGGGCGCTGCACAGGCTGTCTAATCTCTGCAATAGGACGGACACGGAGGCAAAGCTGCAGCAAGTCTGCGGCTTAAAGCACAGGCGACCATTTGTTAGATGCGCAGAACGAGTGATGTACGAAATTCCTTTAAAGTGCGGAAAACTGTATGCTGGCAAAACTTAAAGATGCGTGAAGGATAGTATGAGCTAGCCTGCCAACAACGTGAAAAATGCACGCAAAGCAAAAGATTTTGCAGATGTCCTGGCTGGCCATTCTATATAAACTGCCAGGATTGGTCATCCCGCGTAAAACACTCCTGTCCTTAAGAAGAGCAAAAACGCTCATTACTCGAGATATTGTAGAACCAGAACGTATTTCCTGTCTTAGGGAGGGATGTGTATGCCTGTGATCCATACAACTCTCATATAGAGACACGGCGTACTTACGCATATGTAGTTGATGATGTCTGTGTCGGACAGCAAGTATATATGTGGGTGTAATTTTTTACAATAAAAGCCGTTGTAAGTTCAGCCCACGTCCTTGTCGTTTTCGTTGCGTCGGTGTGTTTTTCGCGCCGCCGTTTTCAGAACCCTAGTGTATTCCTTCGGCTAACATTGCGGTTTGTACGCTGCCGAAACGAATCTCAGAGTCCACGTAGAAAGAAGCGGCTTGCAGAGATCTACGTCAAGTGCTGAAACGATCCCAGCTGCTCACAATGTTTCAATGAACTCGATCAATTAATTCCCACAAACTCTCATGAAAGTTACTTGGCCTTCAAATTGAGTTATGCCACCATATCAAATGTATCCCATATAACTATTGACTTAAACAAGAACCGTCATTTCTTTTTAGAAGGTTTCGCGGACAGTGCATTGACGGGCGGAGCTTCAACTGGGTTCGAGCGCAGCGCTGCTATTAGCAATATTGTTTATTTGTTTGTTTGTTTACTGACTTATTTTGATACGCCAGAGCACTATTTGTGTGCTCCAGTACATAAAAGTATGTACCTAACTATGGCACTGCTTTTGTCGTGAGAGCAAATGAGATCAGTGTCTAGAATGTGTGGTTTGCTAAAAGAAAGTGAAGTGATCTAGCTTATTTTGTGCCTTACGATTGAAGAGCTGTCTGCGGGCGTCTGTAAAGCTGTCGCAGTTCAATGCATCTGTACCTATACACAATTACCAAAGAGGGCCTTGACTTACAAACTTCAAAGAAATATAGCTACTCTACCTTAACACACAGTAAATAATGGATTACTTAAAGTATGCGTGCTGTACTAGCAGAAGCAGTGAACACGGCCTAATACTGCTGGAGCCAAAGACGTGCCATCTCCTACATCGCATCAAACGCACCCGCTGCAATCACTACAAGAAACCTTGCGAGATTCACAGAAGTATTTTTACGTCTGATCAACAAAAATGCCGGGTGAGCATTATAACCCATTGTACGTTAAAAAATTTATTTAAGTTTGTTTGGTTGGAAGTGCGTCTTGAGAAGGCAACAACCTAATATCATGGGTCAAGTTTTGGTCTAAAGCACTTTTGAACATTTTATTTCCGCGCCCATTTCAAACTATTTAAAGCAGGCTTATATACTTTTGCGTTTTTTATGAAGCCTATAACATAGCGTTCAGTGTTCTTTGCCATGACTCGCATCGTTGGATCCGGATCAGTTGTCGTTGCTGACTAAGTAGACCTGCATGAGAGAAAAAAAAAACGTGTGGCTATGCTCTTTATTCCTGTTTTGCCAGCCCAGATACAACGATAGGTTATCATAACTGTTTAAAAAAGTTTATTTACACAATGTACAAAAACAATAACTTGATAACATTTCTGTAATTAGGCGTGCATGCACATCGGCACAGCTATGTGCCACGTCAAACATCACTGTCTTGTAGTGAACACATCATTACTCTAATATACATGACTATGATATGACATGGGGTACAAAAGACTCAATGAGATACCATGAAACAATGGATACAATGATACAATAAATATAATGAAGCACAAGGGGTTACAGATGAATATGATAAACACAGATCGTGACAGTAGGGAGAGAAGAGCATGAGCAACGACTCGACGGGTGCCGTCTTGCACCACGTCGGTCGAAAAGTAAGTTGTAACCTTTCGTGTTCGACGTCGACAAAGGGGAACGACCAATGGCACAGCAGTGCTTGGCAGTGTCGAAGGTACATGTATCTTAGATACTATCTTAGATACTGTTTGTGTATCTTGTATCTGTATCGAGATACGTCTCGATACAGTATCTGTATTTCCGATGCATTGAAGAATGTATCGTGTATCTTAAGATACGGCGATGGCACAACTACCGTGCAAAACAATAAACGTTGGCTGAACTCCGCTTCTCAAGCTGATACTGCTGCCATCAGAATTGAACTAAAAGCAGTGACATTATTTTATCCTTCCACCAAAGCTTTCCAGCGAGGATAAGCGATGAGCTGTGAGCGCCCCTATTGGTGGATGAAAGTGACGTGGTGGAGCTCTCGTGGTCTCGACAAACAAGCACGCGAAGTGCTTTGACCTTTTGTTTTCTCATTTTTTAACACGAAAGTGTTTTATGCCGGGGTCCACCACGGCTCCACTGACGCATTTCCGTCACGGATATGGCGTTGTAAAATATAAAGACTAACATATGGCAAAGAAAAAACTATAAGAAAAAGTTCCGTCACCGTCAGCGTCGAACTTACGATCTCTCGATCGCCAGCGCGCAGCGCGAAACGGCTCCGCCACAGACGGCATGTTCTCTGCTATGCTAACGTCGAGCTATTTATGTACACCATTTGCCGGTGACTCTACTAAGAGATTGGCGGTACAGCGTCTTTTCGTTATCACTTGTGAGATGGCGCGAAAGGCTCGAAGAGCGTAAAGTCACTGTAACGGGAAAAGTACCGCGTTCCTTTTCTCTTCGCCGCCGCGCCCTTTCGGCGGCCTCGCCACATAAATGGTCCAGCTCGCTCGCCTCGCTAGTGTCTCCCGGCCGCAGACGCACGGCGCTTTGGAGGGCGATTGTTTTTATAGGCTCAGGAAAGCGTACAGGAACATTACGACATCCCGTATCGTTTTGAGACTTCATCGAAAGCCTATCGAGGCATTGAAGAATGCCCAGGTAAGGCCCTCTTTGCCATTCCCAGCGGGAAAAAGGACGCCAAACGACGGGCTGTGTGGCTGCACAGAATTAGGCGGGAAAGATTTGTTCCCACGACTGATACCCGTATTGTGAGGTAAGCGCTTCTTTGAGAATTCGCGAATGTTTCGGGGAATGTTGGCGCCACCCTGCACTAGTGCAGCTTGTTTCGCGTGGTTGTCGCAGGAGGTTCGTGCACAATAACATTTTATTATGTTTGGCGTAAAATTGACGCCTTTGGGCTCACATATAGTGATCAGCGCGCCATGAAAACTGACTGCTACAGATTGGTACTGCCTGACGTGACTGTATGGCGAACACAAATAACAGATGGTAGCATGAAAATAATGGCTGATGCTGTCGCGGCCGGTTCGCTTGTTTGATATGCACCAAAATCGGTATTTCGTGACGTGACTGTAGACCAACATAAATACCGTGCGGTAACACGAAAATAATGGTACGCATGTCATGTAAGGCAGGATCTACATACCATGCTCATGATGCTCTCGCGGCCGGTTCGCTTGCTTGATATGCACCAAAATCGGTATTTCGTGACGTGACTGTAGACCAACATAAATACCGTGCGGTAACACGAAAATAATGGTACGCATGTCATGTAAGGCAGGATCTACATACCATGCTCATGATGCTCTCGCGGCCGGTTCGCTTGTTTGATATGCACCAAAATCGGTATTTCGTGACGTGACTGTAGACCAACATAAATACCGTGCGGTAACACGAAAATAATGGTACGCATGTCATGTAAGGCAGGATCTACATACCATGCTCATGATGCTCTCGCGGCCGGTTCGCTTGCTTGATATGCACCAAAATCGGTATTGCGTGACATGACTGTAATGCAAACGTTAATAACAGGTGGTGACATGAAAATAATGGCACGCATGTCATGTATGGCATGATTTACATGCCATGCCCATGATGCTCTCGCGGCCGGTTCGCTTGTTTGATATGCACCAAAATCGGTATTGCGTGACGCGACTGTATGACCAACATAAATACCGTCATGATTTTCACGTTACCACTTGTCATTCGTGTTCGCAATACAGTCACCTCACGCTATACCAATTCGGGTGCATTTCAAGCTAGCGAACCACCCGCCATCGCAGCATGAGTGTGGCAAGTAAGTCATACCGTACATGACATGGAAGTCATGATTTTCATGTTCTATCACTAACGTTGGTCATACAGAAATAGCTCGTCATAAAAATTTTGGTATATATGCATTTCATTAAACGACCGCGAGCGCCCCGAAACCATGTCATGTAAATCATGTTTTACATGGCATGTCTGTCATGATTTGCACGTTATAACCAGTCACTTATGCTCGTCATACAATTTTGTCACGCCATACTAATTTTGTTGTGTGTCAAGCTATCGAAGCGGTCGCGAGCGCACCATGAGCGTGGCATGTAAATCATGCCGTACATGGCATACATGTCATTATTTTCATGTTATCACCTTAATTTAAATTTGTCATACAGTCATGTTATGTCATACCAAATTTGGTGTACTTCCCATTAACGAAGCGGCCAGAACAGCACAAAGTCGGGGGCGGATAGATAGATAGATAGATAGATAGATAGATAGATAGATAGATAGATAGATAGATAGATAGATAGATAGATAGATAGATAGATAGATAGATAGATAGATAGATAGATAGATAGATAGATAGATAGATAGATAGATAGATAGATAGATAGATACGTACATAGTCACTAAAATTCGCTAAGAAATGCTTCGCATTTAATAAATGCAGACAGCCGAGCGCGTAAATGCCGCGCAGTTCGCATTTCTTTATCGCGTTAGTACGCGTGCGTGCTCATGTAGGCAAGTGAAAATTGCCGCTATTTCTTTCCTAATCAGTCAGAGAACAACGGTATGCTTCATTCAGGGCTGCAAAAGCACACGCAATGCGTAAAACATGCGTTACTCCACGTGAAATCAACACCGTACCGCCGCAGCTTCGGCGGCGCTGGACCAAATATGGCGGCGCGCCATATTTGGTCCAGCGTAGAAGAGCGTAGAGTTACTGTATATGCTATATACAGTAACTCTAGAAAAGCGCGCTTTAAAAGTCGTCCCCCACGCGGATTAGCGCGCGACACGACGGGGCGTGGTCGCTCGTGCGGGCGCTTATCTCGTGATCTCGGTGGTTTGTACGTCTTGCACTCTGCCTGCAAAATCCGTTGAGAGCACGAAGGTCACCTCGCTCACTGCAGCGGCCGCTTTTGCGAAAGGAGCGCGCTGCTCACAGAGAAATAAGTTACAACTATGACAGTTCGCGCTCATCCTGTGTATGTTCGTTCCGCGCATTCTTTCTGCTTGAGCAGCGCATTGCAAGTTTCGAGCGGCTTGCCGTTCTTCGCGTAACATTACAATTTGATGCTGTAGCATTCATTCCTTCGCGCTTGGGGCGAAGAACGCACAACAAACGCTCAACTACGTCTGTAAAGACACGTTTCACTTTCGTGTTAAACCAATTCCTACGACAGAGGGATCAGCCATGTTTTTTTTTTTCTTTTTAGTTGTGTGAGTGCCATGAAACTTGGCACTTAGTTACTGTCCTGCATGTACCGCGTGCTCCAATGCGTGCGGCGTCTTTCACACACATTCTGATGCCGCTGTGGTGTCATGATCGAAGTTTCTCTTGCGTGGTGCTTCGTTACGAAGGCTGAAGAATGCAAGGATGGGGGTTGTATTGCGTGTCGTGGCTTTTACGAATCGGCGATTTGAAGGATTTTTGGATGTAAGTTTTCTTACATGCAACCAGGTTGACTTATATGCAAACAAGATTCTAACCGCTATAGCACCGCCCAGGCCCGTAGCCAAGGGGGGAGGAAGCCCTAGGGGCGCGGTCCCCCCCCCCCCCTGAAATTTTGGTGAAGTAGGTGTTTTTACGAAAAAAATAATAAAACTAGGTGTTTTTCCTAAAAAAGTCAAGGTTTCCAGCAAGTTCCCCCACCCACCGGAAACCATTCCTGGCTACAGGCCTGGCACCACAGGTATCGATGTTGGACCTAACAGAGCAAGCATTCACCTGACAAACCATCTTGGCATACGTCTCTCTTAGGGGCGAAGCTCCTTAAGGCGGCACCCGTTCGTCCCTCGTAGTCGTCGTCGTCGTAGTAATAGTAGTAGTCGTAGTCGTAGTCCGTAACAAGTCTTACGCTTTGACCTCCAAGGTGGTGCCGGTGGGAGATTTTTCCTGTGCGTTGTTGAACAATTAAAAATTCGCAGCGTGCGCGTTAACTAAAAGCCGAATTCTTCTGTCTCTCATTCCCCATTAGCAGCCATTGGCATGTTCCAGTAGGAAACGTTAGTAGAAGTAGAAGTGTAAGTGTTAGCTAAAAGCCGACTTCTTCTGTCTCTCATTCCCATTAGCAGCCATTGTTTACCTCCAAGGTAGTGCCTGGTGAGATTTCTCCTGTGCGTGATTAAACAATAAAATTTTTTTTCAAAACGCCGTTGATTGATGAAACAAACCAACGAAAGACGCCAGATGTTTTGTAAAAGCAGAACTAAAGAACGCCAGATGTTTCTAAAGGAAAACGAAAAGACGCCAGCTGCTTAACGAAGCTTAACGAAAGACGCCAGATGTTTTCTAAAGCAATGGTTTTCTAAACAATGAAAATCCACAGCGTACATGTAAAATTAAAGTGAGCTGCAAGTCGTCATAACTCATCGAACCTTTAGTATAAACGCGCCCGATCTCGCGTCAGTGATGATGTACTGGGCAGAATTCACGGAAGATTCACGGTTTACCGATGAACCTCCGCAGCTTCGCCCACTCATCATCATTCACTCCGTGGATATGCTGTGATTTTTTTCTTTTATTCAAAGAGTTTTAATACCCTAATTTCATTTATAGAAACAGTTTTCTTAGCTGTCCTTTCCATCCAATGCATTACCTATGTGTCTATATTATTTCTTTTTTTCGGTCTGCTCACAGCAATATGCCTTTAAAATATAAGCTCTGTGCATTATCCTTACTTTTAACTGTCTGGGCCATTCCTGCTTCTCTTTAGATACACATATTCCATTTGAACTTACTGTTATGTAAACGCGATTTTGAGAACAAGCGTCCAGGCGCGCCTGGAGTACACAGTTACAAATATTCTGCTTACTAGCAAGTAAAATACCGAACTTGAGTTTGCATTATCATAACGTAAATTATAAGGAGCCATCTTTACTATGTTAGCAAAGGTACTCGGGGAACATTGTTATTCCATATGCTCAGTTTTTTTTTTTGATGAGCTAGTTAGTTAGTTAATTTGGTTTTTTTATGGGGCAAGAACAGCTGAGGCTATGCTGCGCCAGGCACAATGTTTTATGAGCGTCCCAAGGAGCCGTTCTACGCTATTTGCCATGGGCACGGAATTTATTTGTCCTAGCTATTAGTGGTTACCCGCCGCAGTGTCCTAGTGGTTATGATGCTTGACTGCTGTCCCGAATGTCGCCGCGCCCGCATTTCGATGGAGGGAAAATTCTAGAGCCCGGTGTGCTTATATTTACGTTTTAGAAACCTAAGTTGTCGAAATTTCCGGAGCCCTCCATGACGGCGTCTCTCGTAATCATATCATGGTATTGCGACGCGTAGAATGCACCAAATATTATTAGTTCTTGTGAGTGCGGCCTGTATAGTGTTTCTATAATTATTAGCCTTGTTTGATATGCAACCGCTTATTTATTTTACTTCTTTAATTATTTTACTGTTCCTACTCACCAGGTAATTAGAGCTATAAGTGGCAATGGTGTAAATAGCGGCGGTGTCCAGCGGCGCTTTGGGCAACTTTACAATACGTCTGGAATGTTTCGGGACTGCACATGTTCTTGGCGACGTACACCTGTCCGGTGATACGTCATTGCGAAAACCGTAACACGTTTACGAGCAAGGAAGAACCCCACAGCGCCATGGTGCGGATACTTCTTATTAAAGTTCCTGTGATTAGATGACAACCCGCAAGCAGGTCGGCAAGTAGAGCAGCGACTCCCATCAATTACAAAAGCGGCCAACAAAAAGTCGCAGTGTCGCCTCAAAGGCGAAATAATGCATGCGATAGCAACAAATTACAAAGTGACATGAAGAACACCAAGCAGCTCGATACTTGCAGCGCGCCCACCAAGCGCAGATGACTCACAAAAAGAACACACACAGGATGACCATGAAATAACAACAACAGCTCGACACTTGCAGTGCGCTGCTCAAACAGAATGAAGGACGCTCGAAAAGAACGCACAGGTGTAGAGACGACGAGCACGAGCTAACAACTGTCCAGGTTACTTATTCTTGTTTGAGCGGCGCGCTATTACTCAGCGCTCTTAGATATTTTTGTTTTATTGAAAACTGCGGCGCGTGGAGGGCCCATCCGCGTCTCGTGCCGCGCGGTGGCGTTCGACGCATTGTTTAGCCGGCGTTCCACACCGCGTGTGGATGCAGAAATGGGCCACTTCTTAGTGCGCGTCTCCAGGGCACTTTTCAAACTGAAGCAAAATCTAGGAGCATTAAAGCAGGGACTTTAAGGACCACTGCTTTCAAGCGCACCCTACGGGCAATCTCGCGGGTGATACTGCACAAGCGGAAGCACCTCCGAGATCTGCATACCGCCAGCGTTAAATGGTGTGTATAACAAGTCGTTCTGAATTTCTGGACATTGCGCAAATATGTATCACACCATAACACCGGCTTTTATTGTACAACCATGCTACCCACCCCTGATGTTATACCCCTAACGGGGTCTGTAAGGTAATAAAATGAAATGAAATAAATAGATCGCCGTTAGTATTCTTCAGAACCGGTGGCGCGTGACCGAGTTGTTTAAAACGGTGCGCTGTAGAGGGAAGGGTCGCAGGTTTTAATGCCGGTGGCGCACTTTGAAATTCTTTTCTTCTGATTTATTTTTCTTTGTTCGTTTTATTTGCGTATACATACATATACATATCCGGGACATGACAGTGACGGCAAAAATCAGCCGAGAGTGTTCATATAATTGTCATCGCAATAAAAACCGCTGTCACCGAAGTGTACAAAGAGCTGTCATGTTAAGCAGCTAAGCAAAGCCAATAAGTTGTTTCGGTATGAAACTAATATACCTTGAACAAGAAGTACAAAACTTTTGAGATACTAACAAACATTTCACTCGATTGAAACCAAATTGGTCGGAGGTAATAAATTTTTCAGCGAATATTTACATATTACTACATCGTATAGATAAAGAACAAAAAATTTCCGAATGTATCGAAGTACCTTAAGATAAAATTCAAATGTATCGTATCAGATACAGTCAGTGTTGTAGTATCTTGTATCTGTATCTGAAATACTTCTTGCCCGAGTATCTTGTATCGTATTGCGATACGATTTCAGAATGTCTTTGCCCAGCCCTGAAGTATAGGAGGACGAGATCACCATCAGACTTGTCTGCATCTCGCCGAGCGCTGCGACATATACTACGACACTTCGATAAACTTGACAGACAACGGTGGAGAACATTTTGTGGATCTCTGGACCCCAGGAAGCCTCTGTCGCGAATATGGCAAGTTGTTCGGAGCCTTCAGACACCTACACTGCAGTTGTCTCCTTTCTGAGCTGTCGCACTAAAGCAAGGTCGGAGTGTAGTAGACGTAGCAGAGGATTGTTGTCAATTACTGCTAGGCACTTCCTCCTCACCCCATCTTTTGACAATCGCCTCGACTTGCCGTTCACTATGCACGAACTCGACGCTGCGATTGCCGCCTCCCGACGCTCGTCCGGGCCTGGGCCTGATGGGACCACCTATGCGGATCTCTGTCACCTTGGCCAGGAGGCGCGGAAAGCTCTTTTGTCTTTCTGCAATTCTACGTGGCACACGGCAACAGTCCCACACACCTGGAAGTGCAGTCGCATAGTGGCCTTACTGAAACCAGGCAAGTGCTTAAACGAGCTTTCGTCGTATAGGCCAATTGTCCTAGCCAGTTCTGTCGGCAAAGTAATGGAACGCATAGTGCTGACGAGACTGAAATGGCTATTGGAGAGCAATGTCATCTTGCCAGATTTTATGAATGGCTTCCGAAGGGGTCGATCGTCAATAGACGGCGTCGTTGACTTAGTTTCGTCGGTAGAAAAAGAAAAACAACGTCGGAGATCAGTAGGCGCATTTTTTTGGATATTAAAGGCGCCTACGATAACGTCCTTCATGAGGCCATTCTTGGTGCGCTTGAAAACGTTGGCGTAGAAGGCCCCCTTGACACGTGGATAGTCAGCTATCTTAATGGACGTACCGTTTTCATGTCGACGCCTGATGGTGACACGGGCCGGCACGACGTCAGCCGTGGAGTTCCACAAGGCCCGGTCCTCAGCCTCGTACTTTTCAACATCACCCTCATTGGTCTTGCGGCTGAGCTCCCTAACGTTGTCAAAGTCAGCGGCCTACGCTGACGATATATGCATATGGGCATCTGGAGCAACGCGTCTGCAGCTGCAAACAAGACTTCAACACGCCCATCAGTAACGTCATAGTACTTGCGCCTTCGAGGTCTGCAACTCTCAACAAACGAAATATACTGCATTGGCGTTTACATAAGAAATCAGTGACGCGGTACCTGATCTTCGCTGACGGAGCGGTGATACCTGCTGTCACGCACTACCGATACCTAGATGTTGTCATTGATCGCAACCTATCTTGAACGAAGCATGTCGCTGTGCTACGGACCAAACTTGTTAGTTTTTGTAGACGTTCTTCGGGTTGTAGCAGGACTAAGATGGAGCCCCTCTGAGGAAAGTCTCCTGCAGTTATACCAGGCATTGTTCGTTGGCTATCGATGGTACAGTGCATCTGTGCTCTCGAGTATGCGTGCAACATGCATCCGTACTTTCGAGAGCCTTCAAGCGCGAGCGCTGCCAACGTGCCTCGGGCTTCCAAGGTGTACAACCTCTGTCACAATAGTAGAGTCACATACATGCCCTATAGAGGTTTGCTTGTCTTGTGAGCGCCTTCGAGTCCACCTTCGGCTGCTGATCCGACACGCAAACCATCCCTTGCCTTCGCTCCAGAGAGATCGACCACGCTGCACCTACTCACGATGCCTCGATACACACAGGCACGTGATCCCTTCTGACTTACACCAGTCACCACCTCCGCCGTGCCACCGTGGACGCTGAACAGGCCACTGGTGTCCCTTCAAATACCCGGAATTAGGAAGAAGTGTCGTGTTCCGTGTGCTGCGCTCAAACAACTCACCTTGGCACATTTGACTCAACGATACGATGACACTGCACATATACACCGATGGATCTGTGACTCCGTGCGCTTCGACTGCGGCCCTTGTGATCCCTCATCTGGCTACCTCCCGGAAGTACAAATTAGATCACAGGTCTTCTTCACAACTGCAGAACTTGTTGCGATAAAAGTAGCTAAAGTGGTTTGCTTGGGCGAGTTGGTACGACATACTTCACATAAAAAACAGCGCTAAAACCGGCGGACAAGAGGAAGAAGGACACAGACGGCGGCGCGGTCCGCCGTTTCTCTTGTCCGCCGTTTTTAGCGCTGTTTTTATGTGGAAGTTGTTGCGATACGGGCAGCTATCTGATTCGTGTCCGACCATTCACCATGTAAATAGACGATACTATCAGAAGTTAATCCGCATTACAAGGTACGACTCTTGCTCAAGGCGGGGACATATTATGCACTAGTCTTAGAAATTATTCGCATATTCGACCTTACGCAGAAGATTGGTCACTCAATTACATTGCAATGGATCCCTGGACACTGGAATTGGCAGGCAACGAGCTTGCTAATGCTGAAGCAAGAGCCGCTGTCTATACACCCCCACCGACGTGAAAGTACCGTACACGCGAAGTGACTTGAATTCTTTATTGAGATTGGTCATGCGAGAGTGAATAACGACTTATTGTTCTCAGCCAGACCATCGATACAAGCGTCTGCGGGAAATAATCCGTAAATGACTTTTCGCCTCCCGGCTAGAATGAACCGAGGCAACGCCATGTTTGCTGCACGGATTCGTCTGGGAGTTGCATTCACTCGCCGCTATGTACACCTCATACGCGGACAGCCCGAACTGTGAACGATGGCAAGTTCATGAAACAACAGCACATCTATTTCGTGACTGCCCACTTTACGTGTCGCAACGTATACGCTCGCTTCAACGTTGGTAGGAATCGGTGTGGCAACACTAAGTGAGACTGGTATTTTGTCAGCTATGTGCAACCAGACAAAGTCACGAACTGCTATCAGAGCTGTGAGAGATTTTCTTAAAGGAACTGACAAGTGACTTTTCTCGACCCATTTTTACGGCGCGACAGGAAGCTTACCGTTCGTAGTGTTTGTAGTTGCAGTAATTAATCCCAAAAGCACGTAGTTACATTACAAGCAGTATTTTCCGATCTGAAAGGCTCTAAAAACGGACGACCTTTCCTCCAGCAACGCTGAGAATTGCTAGCGATGCCGCCAGCCCTTCTCGCGATTTGGAAAAGCTATCGTTGCTCTGCTTTCGCAGGGAATTCCTGTGACTATGCTTAACCATCGTTAATTAGAGCTTTTCAACTATTTTTGAAACTAACAAGCTCTTACAGTGAGATGATGTGGCATTATACACCTTGCCTGTATTTGTATCGCGTTGTATCCGCATGCGTCCACGGTTTCTTGCGCCTGTGTCATGGGTGGCTTGTCCCGCCATCGCAACTCTCTAGATGCACAAGCCAAGCCAAGTCATCGAAAACGTCAGTACGCATATAGGCGGCCGCGCCGAGTTGTAGCGCGCGTCACATCTGAGACGAAGTGTACGGTAGGAAAACTATGTCGCTCCAAAATCTTTGCGACCTGGAAAACTGCGTGCACAGGTTGCATGAGCACGCTGAAAAGTCCTTAAGACGCCCAGATGAGAGTGGGATCAATATATCACGTGAGGGCAGCTCCACTTTAACGCATACTATTAACGCAGGTCTATTGGCCGCGAGATCGAGCGGAGTCGCCGCCTGGCGGCCTTCTGGCTGAACCGCGCCTAGTGTGGATTGCTCCATGCGTCGTCTGCTAGCCACGTTGTGTTTGCATGTGCGCGTACGTCATGCAGGTCCTCATAAGGCGGTTTGTTCCGTTGCGTTAGTGCAACTTAACCGCTCGTACGTATGCCTAACACGATGTAAAGAAGCATTTGGCCTTCATCGGCTGTATATTTGCTGTAATAAGATCAGTGAGTGCACTTGTCGAGAGGGCTGTGTGTGGTCGTCGTACCCTCCGTTCACGAGAATCATATCAGTGTAGGTGCCGCTCTGTGGTCCACGCGCATTGCAAGGTGCACTTGGTGTTGTCCTAAAGATGAGAAGTATAAATTCATGTTAATATCGCCTTTTAGCGGCTCGGTGGTAAAAAAAGGCTCTCATGCACTTGCGCGTTGTGGTTAGGTGTAATACTTCGGGGACTGTCGCTTATAGGTTACGCGACGAGCTTTAGTTGCCTACGGTCCTGGTCCCACTACAGAGGAATATTTCTGTCAAGTCACGTCTGACACTTCGGTACTTAAGTTGTCCTCTAAAAAGAACAGAAAGATGAATGACGCGGAAATCGCAAAACTGAGTTGCCTTGCGCAATTATAACGTGTGGCGAAATATATACAAAGACACCAATTACCTAGATTAAGATACGCGTTAAAGAGCCTTGATGGTCAAAATTAATCCAAACGGCGTACTTTATATTTATGTCGTAGTAATTTCACGCGAAGCCACATCTTTTTGTCTTTACATTACCTTGAGCGTTTGTGTTGCGTTGTTATAGCTAGTAGATTGATGGAAGGCAGCGGACATTATTCGCATAAAAAATGTATTTTGGTCCCGTGGAATAACCGGGCCTTTGTTCCATTACTGTCGTGCAAGTAATCAATCGAAGAAAGTTCCGTGCCGTACAGTTACGTTTGTGTACTGTTACTGGAATATAAAAACAAGCGTGTGCGTGTAAACGTCTCCGTAGCGCTAAAGCGCTGTCAGCCACGTACATTTCCTCGGTAAACCTATCAACTGTCCTGCATTTCTTGGAGAACTGAATAAGAAATGCGGATGAATATTTGAGCACGCAGTGCACATAGTGCTATTTGAACTCATCGTGCAGGAATACGGGCTTTCTTTTTGTTGGTGTATCCAGATGAACAAGAAGTAAATATTAATTCAGTCGCTCTACAACAGTGCGTAGTAGGTGGAACACAAGCTAAACATGTACAAATAAAACAACAAGAAAACGTCATCCATTGCGAAAACGCTGACTGTTGCCGAAGGCGAGCAACCGTTCGTTGGCAGAATGCGCTTCTCTCACAAGTAATAGTGACGTTCGGCGCGCTTCGGGCATTAATTCGGGAATGAAGAGCGCGCACATTACCAGAAAGCTGCAGTCAACTCAGTTGTTTGCCGGAAACAGGGTCAAATCGCTCCAGCGAAGCGCGTTGTGCGCGTTCGTAGACGCGCCGACAACCGCCTATCCCACTAGCGCGGCGACGGTGCTGCCACCTGTAGCCCGATCTCGCGGCGAATATGTACATTTTTATGGAGTAATACCTTTAATTATATAAAAACGAACAATATTTCAATACTAACAAAAAAATCATCGAAGGCGTACAGCAATCAACGGTCACGTGGCCGAGTTCATCGGTTCGTTCTTGTTTTTGCGCCAGAGTGACCACAGTCTTTTTTCGCGACCAGATGCAAACCCGGCGAGAAACGACTTAATCACAAAATTTCGATAATGCGAGGCAGGGCAAACCACTGTAACATGTAGGTGTTCAACTGAAACTGTTTTTGTGGCATATTTTAGCCGCCAAAGAGCACAACACAAAGCAAAGAAACACAAACGACAGGACGGGCGGCTGTATGTGCTCTTTCGCGGCTCTAATATGTCACTAAGCAAGTACCAATTAGACCAACAAACAGTCTTGTTGAAACTGTAATATTTAGCAGTCACGCACGTGCTGACTCTCACGCTCTAGTTTTCCTTGACAAAGACGTACACTGCTAACACGTGCAGCGTACAATTCCCTCTGATGGCGTCATCGTGGAACGAAGCCTTTCAAAGAATGGGCACGGCATGAAGCTTCAGGAAATATTTTTAAAAGCGCGCTCCAGCAGAACCTGAACCATAATATTCGATTACTGCTTCCGTCCAATTTTATTCCCAACAATTATATATACGAACTTTTTTTTACGTAGGAAACACTCAAGTGTGCTCTCATCACAGTTCCTGGTTATCATACGTCAACGAAATACTTGCGAGAAACTTGACAAGTTTCCTTGAGAACTTGTTTCAGCTGCGTTTTATGAAACGTAAAGTTTGGCATGCACAAACGGGCTCCAAAAGCGCTGTGAACTCGGCGACCGCTAAGAAGCACGCTATCGCTCTCCCACAGTGGAATACACGGTACACTTAATCTTCCCAACTTCCTATTCACCTCGTGCGAATATCTTTACTGAGCGCAGTAAAGATTGAAACGATGTGGGTGCTTCCGCATGAGTTACGCCTGTTAAGCGCGTGTCCCCTCAGCAAAAAGAAATGCATGCCTGGCGTAAGATGCCGAAATGCTTTGAGAGCAGCCTGACAACAGAGCGAGACGGTCGAGGAACAATAGCCCTCGTTGGGTGCCAGAATGTTCGGTGACGTCGAAAATACTCGCTTTTCTTATGAAACGTCACACGTGGCCTTCTTCTTTGTCATACTAGCGGCGATGTCGCGTGGTGCTAACAGGTTGCTGCGAACTCAAGCCTACATGTAAAAAATTGTAATATTTTAAAAGAGTGTAGCCACGAAATTCTGAGGCTATAATACGTCTGCTTTGGGCTTCCTCTGCATGCAAGGATATTCAGCACGAAGTGTTGTTAAATATATCTAAAAAAATATAAGCCCCAGATATTATGATCGCTGTGGAAGCTGCGCAGAAGTTCGGTCAGCAAAATGTGCAAGTTGGCGTGTTCGGCGCTTCGTTTCACCGTTGTAAACGCTCGTGCGAGCAAAGAACGAGCCTGCGCGTGAGGCGTAGCGATGGGCTGAAAATAAAACACCGAAAAACGCAAAGAAAGACGCTAAGTGATGCAGATAACAGCTTGGAAACGCGTAATTGTGTCTGCTTACAATGCATATTCACTTATTAATCAGCCCGAAAGCGAAAGGGAAATCACCTACGGACTATTGAACTATTGCTTGGTGCGAATAGATTTACTGCAAGAAGTCTCGCAGCCCCCAAAACATTACGTAGGCATGAAATGGAGCATAGCACAACGTAATGGGTCAGTCCGGACTAATCCCTAATATCTGTGGTTCGCTAATGCTTATATAAATCTAAAATCATGACTTTTTTCTTTCATTCAACGCCACCTTCCAAATGCGGCCGAAATTGAAATCGTGACCTTGCCTTTAGCAGCGCCGCGCCATAGGCTCTGTACAAACATGCCTACTCAAACCAACACGAATGCAAACAATTAACTGTCTAATTTATTCTCAAAATTATACTTGTTTTCGGAAGAAATAACAGCGTCGACGGCCGCGTGAATTACTTGCCGAGACGTGGCACACACACTTTTCAAGTGCCACGGAGCGCCCGTAGCCAATGGCCTTGAATCCTGGTGAACTGTTCGCGCACCAGATTGACCGTGTCCCGGAGAGTGCCGCTCTCGTCCGGTCGGCCGATGCCACAGCCTGCTGGAGCTTCTCGCATGCGGCGCTCAAGTTGTCAAGCAGGCAACGATCGTCCGCGGAGCGAAGAATACTCCGGTCTGCCGCCGCATGCTGGGTAAGGAAACGCATGTCTTTGTGTGCAACGGTTGTCTCGCACTTGAGGCACACCGTCGAGTACCAGGCGCAGTCTCCCGCAGATGTTGTTTCCAAGTGTTTCAGTTGTCCAACGAGTGATGTTTGTAACAGAATTTATTCTGAGAGTATCGTGTCTCTTTTCAGTAGTGAATTTGTTTACATATTAATATAAAGCAAAGCATTTGTACAAGCTGTTCGAAGTCAATAACATTAGTGCAATTTTTCTGCCATATATGTGTCCAGAACTATGCCATAATGTTAATGTTTGCATTTTTTCACTTTTAATATCGTCTATGTCTGAGTATCTGAGTAATCATACTTGCTCTAGGAAAGGTACATTTTGTGTTAAAATATTTTCAGGCCACTGAAGGCTGCAAATCCTATAAGCAAAAATCACGAATTTGAGAAAATCTTCACGTTGGTCCACATTGAGATGCAATTTGCATCTCGTGATGTTAAAATTAAAAATCTGCTTTGTGCCTCAATCTAAAGCAAATAAATAGTTCTTACATGGCATGTTTTATCACCTTATTTTCTTGTTTAAAAAAAAGGAAGAAAATAATTTTTTAAGTACCCCGTTGACGGCTATCTTATTCATACGGCAGCTTTCTCATTGTAGTTTTTCATTGACGTCAGTGGGGAACTTCGAAAATTATTTTCTTCCTTAAAACAAAAAAATGTATGATAAATATGCCATATAACTATTTATTTGCTTTCGATGAAGGTATAAAGATGATTTTTAATTAAATTTTAATTTTTAAAGTTTTTTATGGTTAGTTAGGTCTTTTATGGTTAATACCTTTTCTGTTTAACATTTATAACTATGTGCTTCGAGTTCTGGCAGAAAAGTTCCTTTGTCATTTCATTGTCATAGTGTTGGTCATTTTGGCAAGTACTACGCAATACCCTCGTGAGCTGCCACTGCTTGTTCATGTACCGGACCAAAATGTAACCTATTCATCTTGCCTTTTTGTTATTAGTATCTGTGCCCACTCTGGTTTGGTTTTTTCTTGCAATAATTCATAGTTCTTATAAAACCTAGCAATTTTGGAAACCGGCTCATTTTTTTCTGCAGTTGACACGCAGATGCAATTGGCTCAGGAGACAGCATCGACTTCGTTATTGGTCATCAAAGGACGATGGAAAGGTAATTTGAAGTCAGTGCATTGTTGAAGGATCTATGTACTTCTACATCTATTAGTAGTCGGCTATATCCAATAAAATATTTATGGCTGGTTGCCTTAAAGGCTGAGATATTGTCACGTGGTCGTGACGTCGATGAAGACAGCAGTCGGCGTTTGCAGGATGAAACTGTTTATTTGGCCGAACTTGTGGCCGGAAATGAGAACTAGAACTACAGCAATACACGCTGTACAAATATAGCGGCGAACAGGGCGTCGTCCGTCGATCAACTGACAAGCGGTCACGCGCGTCGGCTTTTATACAGGCGCTATCGAACTTTCCAGCAATATCGCTGGTGGCGGCGTAATCTCTAGACAAAGCTGGAACATTCGCGTGCGGGGCGCAATCTTAACAAACCGATCTACTACAATCGCGACGCTTCTAGAACACTACTTCGCGGACAGCGTCGAGCGTTGATAACCGTCTCTGCCGGTCAAACCCGAGTACATCAAACAACAAGAAGTGGGCGTGGCAATGCCCCCCTCTGAGAAGCATCGTCCCGATGCTTGTGAAGAACATAGAAGAGAAAAAACAAGTGTATACACAAATAAATTACAATAACAAGGAAAAAAATAGAGTCCCCAGGCTCGCTAACGCGCGAAAAACGGCTTAAGGCGCACGACATGGACGACTTCAGGTCGCGCACGGCGCCGCTGGGAGTTCGTAATGCCGTCTGGGACAACCTCATAGTCGAGTGTGCCCAGGCGTCGAAGTACCCTGTACGGTCCGAAGTATCGTCGAAGAAGCTTCTCACTAAGTCCTCGTCGGCGTATTGGCGTCCATACCCATACACGTCACCGGGTTGGTATTCCATGTGGCGTCGTCGAAGGTTGTAGCGGCGGCTGTCAGTCGTCTGCTGGTTCTTGATCCGTAGGCGGGCGAGCTGTCGTGCTTCTTCGGCGCGCTGTAGGTAGGTGGTCACGTCGATGTTTTCCTCGTCGGTCACGTTTGGTAGCATGGCGTCGAGCGTTGTTGCCGGGCTCCGTCCGTAGACCAACTTGTATGGCGTCATCTGCGTCGTTTCCTGTACGGCCGTGTTGTACGCGAAGGTCACGTACGGAAGGATGGCGTCCCACGTCTTGTGTTCGACGTCGACGTACATGGCCAGCTTCTCCGCAATGGTAACAGAGTGGGCGGTGGTCGGGGGCGCGCCAAACGTCGGTCTTCCTCGGCGTGTATCGTTGGCCGGCTGGCGGGCGGTATGACGTCGGTGGCGGCGGCGGTGGTGCCTGGCGGCGGAACGTTGAGGCGGCGCGGCGTCTTGACTTGGGCGAGGAGGGGGGACGTTGCGTCGGGCTGCAGCAGCATAGGTCACTGCTTGCAGCTGCGGCTGCGCTGACTCGGGGGTGCCCAGAGACTGCTGGATTTCCTCTCGGACGATGTCAGCGATCGACGCAACTTCAGGCTGTGGTGAGGGTAAGAGCTTACGTAGTTCTTCCCGCACGATCGCTCGGATCGTTTCGCGCAGGTCGTCGGAGCCGACAGCATGAACAACTGGGTTGTCTTGAATCGATCGGCGATTATACTGCCGGTTGCGCATTTCCAACGTCTTCTCAATCGTCGTCGCCTCTGAGACGAACTCTTGGACTGTCGACGGTGGGTTCCGCATTAGCCCAGCGAAGAGCTCTTGCTTTACCCCTCGCATGAGCAAGCGGACTTTCTTGTCCTCGGGCATGGCTGGGTCGGCGTGTCGGAACAGTCTGCTCATCTCTTCCGCGTACAGCACCACGTTCTCGTTTGGAAGCTGCGCACGGGTTTCCAGCAGAGCTTCGGCCCTCTCCTTGCGGACCGCACTCGTGAATGTGGCAAGGAATCTTGTGCGAAAAATGTCCCACGTCGTGAGGCTTCGCTCTTGGTTCTCGAACCAAGTTCGGGCAGAGTCCTCCAACGCGAAGTAGACGTGTCTTAACTTGTGTTCATCGGTCCATTCGTTAAAATGGCGACGCGGTCGTACTTCTCCAGCCAACTTTCCGGGTCTTCAGCAGATGATCCGTGAAAGGTCGGTGGTTCCTTTGGGCGCTGTAGCAGCACGGGTGCAAGCGGCATGGTTGCTGTCATTGTCGCTGTTGTGTTGGTCATGGTCGGGGTCTTCCTGGTCTTGTCGGGTAAAGGCTGGTATTCTGGAGGTAGTCCTTGTGTCCTGCGGCTTGCTCGCTGTTCGGGGTAGGCGTCGATGTCTTCGTTGCGGCCCAGACTGGGTTCACGGCCTGACGGGGGCGACCGGAACATGAGCGAAGCAGCACCTCCACCAGATGTCACGTGGTCGTGACGTCGATGAAGACAGCAGTCGGCGTTTGCAGGATGAAACTGTTTATTTGGCCGAACTTGTGGCCGGAAAATGAGAACTAGAACTACAGCAATACACGCTGTACAAATATAGCGGCGAACAGGGCGTCGTCCGTCGATCAACTGACAAGCGGTCACGCGCGTCGGCTTTTATACAGGCGCTATCGAACTTTCCAGCAATATCGCTGGTGGCGGCGTAATCTCTAGACAAAGCTGGAACATTCGCGTGCGGGGCGCAATCTTAACAAACCGATCTACTACAATCGCGACGCTTCTAGAACACTACTTCGCGGACAGCGTCGAGCGTTGATAACCGTCTCTGCCGGTCAAACCCGAGTACATCAAAACAAGACAAGAAGTGGGCGTGGCAATATAGTCGGGTGTATTCGACGCTAGGCCACGTGCAGTGAAATTGGACCATGCCAACGGCTACGGCAGCCTAATTCCACAATCAATAGTCCTGCGTGCAGGACTGTAGAGTGGTGCATAACGAGACCGCAGCTCTGTGGTTTGTTGGTTGATGTACACTTTTAGTCCCTCCATGCTTGTGTACCTATGCTTTTGGTTGACGCGCATGTTTTTCTCGTTCGGTGCACTGTTTTGACTATGCATTGAAAACTACTTTCTTCACAAGCATGGTGCTATCCTGCCCCTTGTAGCTGGGAAAAACACTAGCATTGGTATTACATAGGTTGTGTTAGAAACAAAAATGGATCATGTACGTAAAGAGTGGATTTCTAAGGCTTCCCAGGCGTTTCCATGTGTCACGGCACTCTATCTATCATTGGCCTACACGCACATGTGATTTGTAATCCCTTCGAGCAGGCGAACAATTATGCAATCGCTGGTTAATGTGAGTAAACCATGGATGCGCGTTCTGAATGCAGACCACACGCTGCCATTTTGTGGACTGCCACTGCTGCGTGCAGTGAAATAGGGCATGTTCTATCTCCGCGCTGGCATGCCGATAGCAGCTGGGCGCGTCAGCAAAGCTGTCAGGCCAGAATATAGGTTGTCCACTTTTAGTCAGTGTAGCTTAACTGCGTCGCATGTGCTTGCACACGCGTGCTGTGCTGGACTCTATCTTGGGTTTACCTGCTCATATAATTTCAAGCTTGCCCTGTGCCTGAACTAACACCTAAAGGTTGGAGAAAGAGTGCGTTCCTTGAATGTAAGCCCGATAAAAGCACCTTGTCAATGAAGTCTCCCTGGGCGCTGCCATAGCTCTCACTGGCCTGTTGTTGACATGCGTGACCCCCCAAAAATGCACTGCCAAGGCTGTGACATTGGCTTTCGTATTCTCGGCAACAGCCCAGAAAGGAGGCGATCCTTCTCTCTGTAAAAAGGTATATGTGTGTTTTAAACATGGGAGTGTTAATCAGCGCCACTAGCCATGACGGCGAGCATGGAACACGTTTTCTGCCTGTTGGCATCACGTAGCACTTCCATTGGCATCATTGTCTGTTAGTTCTAATTAAAGCAAGAGATTGTTATTTCTGAATAGAACAATGCTTCCAGGCGATTGTTGAGGCAAGATTGCCAAAAATACTTGCCAGCAGTTCAAGGCTTCTCAACAAAACCAGCAACACGGCGGCACCCTATATACCAGATTGTTGCAGCATGTCTTGTGCGACAATGGCAGTAAATTTGAGGGACCCTGAAACTTTGTGAGTGTTTAGGCCGCAGCATGTTCAAATTGTATGCATAATAAACTGGCGCACCATCCAGGCACCTAAGGACAATCGTGTTACTCTCCTTCTCGGCACTGCATTGCCTCCTTACCTCGTCGAATACGCAGCTAAAGTGCAGCTGGCGACAGCGGCTCACTTGACAGGTTGAACTGTGCTTCCCTCTTTGTGGCCTCTGAAATTTGCTCCAGCATGCCACGCATGCCCGCTCCAGCATGTTGCAGCATGGCTTGGCCATGCTGTGACATGCCAAACAAAGTTGATTGCATAGGCCACATAGAAGCGCACGATCAAGGCCTGCTCTGCTAGGAACTGCAATTATGTCCAGTACGGAAATTACCAAGATGTATACTGACAAGTAAAATGTATGCGAGAGCAATCACGGGTAAGTTTGCAGACAATGTGGTGGTGCCTTTGGTGGTGAAGTTACAGCTGCAGACGTGTGAATCGTGGCGTTGATTTGAAAGCAAGAGGTGATGCTCACTGCACCGATGATATGAAATAATGTACTAGAATGCTAGTGGCACCGCTTGCCAGTTGCCCTACAGTATGTCTTAATATTTAGTTGTATTAAAATGCCTTGGCTAGTATATTTCGTTTAACCTTGCAAGTAGTATGGGAACTTGCAGTGACGCTAGTGCATTTGGTTGCTTGAATCTTGTGATTGCTTTTTTTGTGCAGGCCTCTTCGGAGTCTACATGGGGTCTGCAGTGAGCGAGGACGACGGAAGAAAAGGATGAAGGATGTGCGGCGGCACCTCTCCCAGAAACTGGCGGATTGCCAGAGAAAGTAGAGCAATGATCAGTTCGAACTATAAAAAAATTGAATGACATCCCCTAGGCATTTGTTGACTTCATTACCTGGCGGCTTTGTATGTTTGTCTGACAAACGAGCCCTTAGTTAACTCCTCTTTTGTTCATAGTAGAACATGTAGTTTTACAAATTTTTCTATGGAAGAATCAAGTAAAAGGCAGAAAAACTTGTAACACTTCATTCAAACATATGGTAATACACACTACATTCATTATATGATGCCATATTTAAAGCACACCCAAACCAGAGCCGTATATTCCTTCGGAGAGTTCGGCGGAGGGGCGGAGCCAACAACCATCCAAATTTAGCGGCGGCGCGGCGCTGTCCGCCATTTTATGCCGCGGCACTGTAAGCTCGCGTTGGCGTGCGCCCGCAACGCTCCGTCTCTGGCGAACCCTTTCTTCAGCGACCGCGCTGCAAGCCCCCATTGCGACGTCCGTGCAGGTCCACGATGTTCCACGCAGCCGACACGTGCACGATCAGCAGCAAAGACACACCAGGTCGGTCACAGAGGAAGCATAAATGCCGACAGCGACGTCACGGGTACAGCATCACGAGAAACCTCGGCACGAAATGGCGTCGGCGGCGCGGAAGCGCGCTGTTGCCAGACTGGCGGCGAGATCAAAAGAGCGCCGAACTCTCCAAAGGGAATATACGGCTCTGACCCAAACTATAGGCTTGAAGTGTGACTGGTGTGGCCGTAGCGCTACCTCTTGGTGCTAGTGTGCTCTGCTTCGTGGTGGTTGCACTAGGAGTGTTTCAGTTGAAATGCACATTGAAGCACACAAATTAACCGACTTTTATAGGATCTTGCATGCCCGAACTTGTATCGCAGGGACTCTAGCCTGCAACGTTGCCTATGTTGGGTCGTGGTCATCTTGGCTTGGCCATGCTGTGATTAGGCATACTAAGCTGCATAAGATGGTTCCAGTGGGTGACGGTGGTTCTTAGATGAATCGTCACAGGTGCAGCCGACTATTTTCCACTTGCAGCTCTGTGACCACTGCGGGAAATGCTGGGGCAGCAATTGGCCGCACTGATATTCTAGGGCAACAGCAATGCAGTCTGCTTGGTGGTTGTGGGCACAGACTGCTCAGACCTTGCTGATACACTAGAATTACACAAGGTTGGCAAAGTGTTAATGCTGTACAGCCTATGACCACCTTTCCTAGGCTGACACGAGTTCATGGCATCTGCTTGGAAACCTGTGGTCTCTTGCGAGTGGCTGGTAGTCTTCGAGCGCATGAGCGAGTCTTTTGTGTGTCTGGCAGTGTTTCCCATCTGGACTGTGTTCAGCAAAACGCCGCTCAGCAAGGGTGAACACGTCCAGCCAACGGATATGATAAAATTAATGTGGCTCTCAGGGGTAGACAGTTCATGCTCAGGCAAACATCTTTGAGTGGAAACTCGTCAAGTATGTGAGTTGCGCTCGCTTCTCCAGCTGCTGCGGTTAGGAAGTGAATTTGGCTGCCACCAGCGATATTCTGGTGTTGGCCGCTGCGCCAATGAGTATGCATGCTTTTCATGTATACATGACCAATTCAGTTTTTGCCAATTAGTGGTGCAGAAATTGCACGAAGCTTCAGCATAGGCTGTAAACTTCATATTATAGCATATTAAGTGCAGTTAAAAGCTACACTGCAAAACCAGAGAGGCCGTAGGAGTTGTATATTACATGTGAAAACTGAAGGTGCGTTTTTGTACTGGAACAATGCATGTGGTCAACCGCTTGCACATGCATATAATAAGCTAGTTATTTAAATAACACAGCACAGAAGTTTACCTTTGCCAGAAAGGCCTCGGCCAGGGTTGTGGTGAAGCCTTACAACTACACATTGTGGCATAAGAATAGGCCGCCACCGGGGGCTTAGCCAGAAATTTTTTTCGGGGTGGGGGAGGGTTCAACCATGCTTTTTGTATGCTCGTGCGTGCGTTTGTATGTATGCGTCTACATATACGCAAGCAAAGTTGAAAAATTTCGGGGGGGCTTTAACCCCCACCCCTTGGTTACGCCCCTGGCCGCCACAACACCTCCGTACGTGGAGGCGTTCGAGGAGGAGGAGCCCCCTCCCGCGTTGCAGGTGCAAACAGACCGACAGAAGTACCCACAGACCGACAGTCCCGATAGACCCGACAGTCCCGATAAATCCGATAGACCCGACAGACCAACAGGCCAAAATAACATATTGCTTTCAGGCCGACAGACCGACAGCCTGTCGGATTTTTTGGCTGGGTGGAGATGTGCCACCAAACGTGAACGTGAGTGCACCCACGTTAAACGGTGCTATAGCTGCGAGACACCAATATTATTTGTACAAGCTCTTTTATATCAATGTACAGTAAACCTTTAACTACTTCTACAGACACGTTTTAATTTCGTGTTATACCGATTCCTATGATGGAGGAAATAACCATGTTTATTTATTCATTTATTTATTTATTTTGTTTGTTACTTTGAGGTTGAAACACATATTCATACTCAGTGACACAATGGTAGCTATCAGAGATTTCACGAAAGGATGGATTTGACAAGCCCTCACAATGCTCGTTAACAGCAGTGAAATAATCAAATAGATGAACTGAGATAAGTAATATGGATCAGGACGCACAGAGGTGCTGATGCCTCTAAGCCGATCGAAATGACCCACAAGTTATAGCGAGAATTAAACCACCGCGCAACCTGAACGGACCTTTCGGTGGCGGACATCTCTGGCGCCACCAAGATACTGTATCGTGCTGATAAATGACGGAGGCAACATCAGGGTGCAGAACAAGAATGGTGACGTTTTATTGCATGCGCCGTATTTATACCTTGGTAGATGTACACTGCGCATGTGCGATGCCGTGTCGGCTGTAGGGGAATAACACGTGCCCGATACATCCTTCTGCCGGTACAAAAGTTTTACACAAAAGAGTTTATGCTATCTGCTGAAAGTTTGCATCGTACGCAAGGCGCTGAGGTGGCTTGATTGAGCGTGTTGACCTTCTCGGAGCTGGATTCGATGCGCAGGCATACGCTGCTGCAGTTGGCGCAGTTGGGACTGCAACCTGGATGACTGGAGACTGCTCATGACGAGGTAGCATGCAGGCCTGCTGTGCCAAGTCTGTAGAGCCACTGGAGGCTGTCTCATCACTGGAGGCTGACAACTCTGTAGGTGCTCCGCAGGCAGACGCAGCTGGACAAGATGGCGTAGAAGGCGCGCTATATTCTTCGTCACTTGACTCAGGACCATAGTCCTCACTTGTGCGAAGTAGGTGACGTCGGTTGCGCCTGAGCACGTTGTGGGGTCCTGTTTGCACGATGTAAGACCTCGGGCCAGCTGTGTTGACAACCTTGCCCATACGCGACCACGCATTGTCCCGCATTCGAACTACGGTGCCTTGCGTCAAAGGTGGAATCGGTCGTCCTTCCTTTTGTTGCGGGTGCTATCTCACTTCCGTTTTGGTGACTTCGTTAAAATCCGGAATGTTACTTCTGAGTCGCCTGCCTTGCAGTAACTCAGCTGGTGATCGTCCAGCTTCTAAAGGTGATAATCGATAGGCCAACAGACCTAACCAAAAGTCCCTCCTTGAGTCGGCGCATTTTTTCAGGATACGCTTGACTACTTGGACGCCTTTCTCCGCCAGTCCGTTGGATTGGGGGTAGCCCGGGCTTGATGTGACGTGTACGAAGTCGTACTGTTTCGCGAAGAGCACGAACTCGTAACTGGCTAATTGTGGGCCGTTGTCCATGCACACTTCAACCGGAACTCCTTGGCGGGAAAAGATAGCACTGAGAGCCTCTACTGTGGTCCTTGCCGTTGTGTTACGCAGTTGCTCGACCTCTGGGAAATTTGAAAGAGCATCAAACACGACATACGATTGCCCGGCATACTGAAATATGTCAGCACCAACCC
The DNA here is from genome assembly GCF_013339695.2 of Rhipicephalus sanguineus. NCBI lineage: Eukaryota > Metazoa > Arthropoda > Arachnida > Ixodida > Ixodidae > Rhipicephalus > Rhipicephalus sanguineus. The sequence continues at coordinate 101,533,960 of NC_051185.1, read as the reverse complement.
TATACCATGGGCATGCTGGAGTTTCGCGCAACAGAAGAGGCTCTTGCGGTTGCTTGTAGGCGTATTTCTTGCAAGTGGGACAGCTCTGAATAAGCTGAGTTATGTCACTGTTAAGTCCTGGCCAAAAAATCAGACTTCTGGCTCTTTCTTTGCACTTGCGCAATCCGAGATGTCCGGCGTGAACTCTGTCTAGGATTTCGCGCCGCATGCTTCTCGGTACCACGACTTTGCTACCCTTCAACAAAACTCCATTCACGACTGTCAGGTCCACGGAAAATGCTTTTAATTCACCTTGTACATCTTCGCCGGCGGTTACCTTGCCGATGACCGCATTTAAGTAGTCGTCCTGGCTTTCTTCGTCCGCGAACTGGAAGGTGTTGAACGCGTCAAGGGCGTCGTCTCCGGCAACGCTGAGCAGGAGGGCTGCTTTCGACGATTCGGTCCTGGGATGTTATTTCGACGCTGTCGCCTGGAGAAACAAGTCAAATTTTTGCTTAAAGCGTTTCCAGTTCGAAGCCAGGTTACCCATTAGCTGCAAGGGTTCCGGGTGCCTTAGTTCCATCACCGCTTCTTCGCTGGCCGCACGGCTGCCACTTCTGACACCATGTATCGTGCTGATAAATTGCGGAGGCAACAGCAGGGTGCAGAACAAGAATGGTGACGTTTTATTGCATGCGCCGTATTTATACCTTGGTAGATGTACACTGCGCATGTGCGATGCCGTGTCGGCTGGAGGGGAATAACACGTGCCCGATACAGATACCACTAAAAGATACAAGCTACACAAAATACACACAACACGACAAAGAAGAAAGGGGCGTCATCCCCGCACCACACCCGAGTTCTCTAAGGAAACAAGCGGCTGAATAGTGATGGTTACAGTGAACTTCTACCCAAACCCTGCACACCTCCACAGGAGCGACCCACGCTAATACAGTTATCCCCGGAGAACAAATGCGAACTATGCAAAACAAAAAATGCTTAATGTAAACATGTACTGCGCGAATGTCCCAAAATATAAAGAAGGTCTCCTGAGGCCCTTCTGGAGCGGTGGTGGATAGCGACGCTCAGGAAGGAGGTCGAAGCCAAAAAATGGGCTATCCAGGATGCCATGGAGGATATTGGAAGACAAGGTCTCCTCGCTTCTACCCTTGCGGTATAGCACGAGCCAGAAACCCGCCAGATCGTGCAATAAAGTTGATTCACTATCTCATCTGCCACATTTCTTTATTTATTTATTTATTTATTTATTATTTATTTATTTATTTATTTATTTATTTATTTATTTATTTATTCATTTATTCATTCATTCATTTATTTATTTATATTCATATGCCTGAGCCCTAACTCTACGTTGTAGGATTTGACGATGCCTACTCAACTATGGAAGTGCTTTTGTCTTAGGATTGACTGTGCGCAATCAGTGACGAGTATGTTGTGTGGTTTGTAAAATGACTTAAATGATTTAGCTTACGTTGCACCTTACCATGGAGAAGGTGTGTGACTGTATGTAAAGCTATCGCAGTAGAATGCCAGCAACACCAATTTAGCACGAAATGATAATCATTAAAGCCTCGTATGGTAGAGACGTATACAGCTGTCCAAAGGCAAATATTAGAGAGACGCTTGTCCTAAAAACGTGTTTACAACGGAAGGCTGCAAACAATGCCGGGTGGTCGAATAAATGTTATTGATTATTGATTCATTGACTTTCATATACAGTAGCTCTAGTTGTGTGCTGTAGCTTGTGAAATATGTACTCAACTATGGGACTCCATTCTTTCGTAAGAGTGGTTAAGCACAATCGGTCACGAGTGGCTAGACAGTTTGGTATTAGGAAGAGAGTTAGATGATTTACATTGTGCCTTACCGTGGAATAGCTGTATGCGGGTGCGTGGGAAGTTATCGCAGTGCAATGGAAGCGCGGCAGTTCAATGATGTAGAACACCCTACCATTGGACGCAGCTGTTAGTACACACAATTATCAAGGAGACGCAAACCTTTCAAATGATTCGAGAAGTACCGACACTGCTTTGGTTGGCGTTGTAAATTATTACATACTACTAAACGCCAGAAAATCGCGGCTAGTAATGCTGCTGGAGCCGAAGCATGCATGGCATCTCCTGCCTCTTAAAAAACATAGCCACAGTAATCGTTCTAACAAACCTTGCCAGTTTTACACAAGTATATCGCTACCTACTGATGTGCAAAAAATGCTCAGGTGACATTGTTCAGTGATTATGCGTGAAAAAGTTCTTTTTATTCTAATGTTTGTTTGAAATGCGTCTTGAGAGGCAACAACATTGTATTATGGGTTATATTTTGCCTTAAGAAGTTTTTCAAGATGTTATTGCCGTGCAGATTTCCGACTGTTTTAAGCATGCTCAGGACTCACGTTAGGCGAAGACTAAAAATCACAGCATATCCACGGAGTGAATGATGATGAGTGGGCGAAGCTGCGGAGGTTCATCGGTAAACCGTGAATCTTCCGTGAATTCTGCCCAGTACATCATCACCGACGTGAGATCGGGCGCGTTTATACTAAAGGTTCGATGAGAGTTATGACGACTTGCAGCTCACTTTAATTTGACATATACGCTGTGAATTTTCATTGTTTAGAAAACCATCGCTTTAGAAAACATCTGGCGTCTTTCGTTGATTTATTTCATCAATCAGCGGCGTTTTGAACAAAATTTTTATTGTTTAATCACGCACAGGAGAAATCTCACCAGGCACAACCTTGGAGGCAAACAATGGCTGCTAATGGGAATGAGAGACAGAAGAAGTCGGCTTTTAGCTAACACTTACACTTGTACTTCTACTAACGTTTCCTACTGGAACATGCCAATGGCTGCTAATGGGGAATGAGAGACAGAAGAATTCGGCTTTTAGTTAACGCGCACGCTGTGAATTTTTTATTGTTCAACAACGCACAGGAGAAATTCCCACCGGCACCACCTTGTAGGTCAAGATCTGGTACTAGCGTTAAGACTGGTTACGTACTACGACGGGGACGAACGGGTGCCGCTTTAAGGATCTTCGCCCCTAAAAAAATGCCCCCACCTCCCCGAAGGGAATCGTTAGGAAATGCGAAAGCATTTCTTGCGCCGAGAGTACATGGCGTAGTAATTTTAATGGCGTAAAGCTGGACACATCGACGCGCTCGAGTGTCTCCCTTTAGGGCGCCTCTTTCAAGGAACGCTTCCTACGTGCGTTCGTAATCACCTCAGGGATGTTGCCACCGCCTTCAATGCAGCACAAACGCGTTTAGAGCCCACTGTTTTCAGGCTGTGCCAAGGCAGCACAAACGCTTTTCAAACGCACTGCATTGAGGCGGTGGCGCAGGGAGGAGAGAGAGCGAACGGCGAGAGAAGGAGCGGCGAAGTACTACAGCTACCCTCTCCTACACTCTCTCGCACCACATGCTCCGGTTGCTAGGGGCGAGGATAAGCGTGCGCGCCCGCAGCTGTTGCTATGGCAGAGGGAGTGAGAGCGGAGAGATAACACCTGCCGGCGCGCGGACAACGCCGGATGCCTCACATAGCCCGACTAAGAAATGCATTCGTATTTAAAAATCGAAATATGTCTTTTATTGTTATTCGGAATGACAGGACCATCCTTAACAATACTGCTTACTCCACATATTTTCCTGAATTTCGATTGAGTGAATATTACCCGGTTAGCGAGACCAATTGGCGAGCAACCGCACCCCCCTTTTCTCAGGCCATGCACAACCTGAGATTTCTGCCTTAAGCGAATGTCTTATAAACAAAATATCCTCGCAAAAAACATTGGGCAGATCCCACGCGTTGCGGGAATCGGTTTCATGCGGAGCAGTCAGCGAGTACTTCTAGGGTGTATTTTATGGCTTTGAGCCAAGCGTTACGAGGTAGATCCACTTGTGTTTGTAAGTGCAGTAGCTGTGTGCACACCGTGGTCTTACCAGGCACGTCGACAACACTGGTGCTTAAAGGGTAACTTATTTTCTGACGTAACGTCAGGACACATGTTAAAGAGCACACTAGACTACTATAAAAGCAGAGCCAACAGTGGAACCACAGACGTTAATCTTATTTGACGTTTGTATCGTCATAGTACATATGTAGTGCTTATTGCTTTTTTGTAAGATTAGACAGTCAGCACCACAGCCACAATATACGTTGCACCGAAATTGCGCCTGGATAGGTTGTTTTTCCATATCATGTTAAAGACCAGGCGTGGCTCAGCGGTATTATACCCGAGTGTCACGCAGAATGCTTCGGTTCAAATCCTGAGCGGATCCTAATCTTTATTCTTTCTAATCGTCGGGTCAACACTTCAGATGTCCGTTTTCTTCATGCTCTCGCATTCAAATTACCAATGTCTGTTCTCGCTGTACCTGGGTAGATATAAAGTGCTCATCACCTGTGGTGCATACCAGTAAACCGCGGCACGTGGTAAACGGGTATATGCCACACGTGTCTGGAGGAAAGGGTGTCTCGAGGAAAGGTAGCTGTGGTATCTAATTCTGGTTGGCCTCCTTGCCTTTTTTGCTCATTTATTATTTCTTTCTCTCTCTCTCTTCCTAGGTGTGTGCACAGACTTTCGAGCAGCCTGGAAATGGTGGCCCACAGGTATGAGGCGAGTCTTATTCAGGGCGCTGCACAGGCTGTCTAATCTCTGCAATAGGACGGACACGGAGGCAAAGCTGCAGCAAGTCTGCGGCTTAAAGCACAGGCGACCATTTGTTAGATGCGCAGAACGAGTGATGTACGAAATTCCTTTAAAGTGCGGAAAACTGTATGCTGGCAAAACTTAAAGATGCGTGAAGGATAGTATGAGCTAGCCTGCCAACAACGTGAAAAATGCACGCAAAGCAAAAGATTTTGCAGATGTCCTGGCTGGCCATTCTATATAAACTGCCAGGATTGTCATCCCGCGTAAAACACTCCTGTCCTTAAGAAGAGCAAAAACGCTCATTACTCGAGATATTGTAGAACCAGAACGTATTTCCTGTCTTAGGGAGGGATGTGTATGCCTGTGATCCATACAACTCTCATATAGAGACACGGCGTACTTACGCATATGTAGTTGATGATGTCTGTGTCGGACAGCAAGTATATATGTGGGTGTAATTTTTACAATAAAAGCCGTTGTAAGTTCAGCCCACGTCCTTGTCGTTTTCGTTGCGTCGGTGTGTTTTCGCGCCGCCGTTTTCAGAACCCTAGTGTATTCCTTCGGCTAACATTGCGGTTTGTACGCTGCCGAAACGAATCTCAGAGTCCACGTAGAAAGAAGCGGCTTGCAGAGATCTACGTCAAGTGCTGAAACGATCCCAGCTGCTCACAATGTTTCAATGAACTCGATCAATTAATTCCCACAAACTCTCATGAAAGTTACTTGGCCTTCAAATTGAGTTATGCCACCATATCAAATGTATCCCATATAACTATTGACTTAAACAAGAACCGTCATTTCTTTTTAGAAGGTTTCGCGGACAGTGCATTGACGGGCGGAGCTTCAACTGGGTTCGAGCGCAGCGCTGCTATTAGCAATATTGTTTATTTGTTTGTTTGTTTACTGACTTATTTTGATACGCCAGAGCACTATTTGTGTGCTCCAGTACATAAAAGTATGTACCTAACTATGGCACTGCTTTTGTCGTGAGAGCAAATGAGATCAGTGTCTAGAATGTGTGGTTTGCTAAAAGAAAGTGAAGTGATCTAGCTTATTTTGTGCCTTACGATTGAAGAGCTGTCTGCGGGCGTCTGTAAAGCTGTCGCAGTTCAATGCATCTGTACCTATACACAATTACCAAAGAGGGCCTTGACTTACAAACTTCAAAGAAATATAGCTACTCTACCTTAACACACAGTAAATAATGGATTACTTAAAGTATGCGTGCTGTACTAGCAGAAGCAGTGAACACGGCCTAATACTGCTGGAGCCAAAGACGTGCCATCTCCTACATCGCATCAAACGCACCCGCTGCAATCACTACAAGAACCTTGCGAGATTCACAGAAGTATTTTTACGTCTGATCAACAAAAATGCCGGGTGAGCATTATAACCCATTGTACGTTAAAAAAATTTATTTAAGTTTGTTTGGTTGGAAGTGCGTCTTGAGAAGGCAACAACCTAATATCATGGGTCAAGTTTTGGTCTAAAGCACTTTTGAACATTTTATTTCCGCGCCCATTTCAAACTATTTAAAGCAGGCTTATATACTTTTGCGTTTTTTATGAAGCCTATAACATAGCGTTCAGTGTTCTTTGCCATGACTCGCATCGTTGGATCCGGATCAGTTGTCGTTGCTGACTAAGTAGACCTGCATGAGAGAAAAAAAAAACGTGTGGCTATGCTCTTTATTCCTTTTTGCCCGCCCAGATACAACGATAGGTATCATAACTGTTTAAAAAAGTTTATTTACACAATGTACAAAAACAATAACTTGATAACATTGCTGTAATTAGGCGTGCATGCACATCGGCACAGCTATGTGCCACGTCAACATCACTGTCTTGTAGTGAACACATCATTACTCTAATATACATGACTATGATATGACATGGGGTACAAAAGACTCAATGAGATACCATGAAACAATGGTACAATGATACAATAAATATAATGAAGCACAAGGGGTTACAGATGAATATGATAAACACGAGATCGTGACAGTAGGGAGAGAAGAGCATGAGCAACGACTCGACGGGTGCCGTCTTGCACCACGTCGGTCGAAAAGTAAGTTGTAACCTTTCGTGTTCGACGTCCGACAAAGGGGACGACCAATGGCACAGCAGTGCTTGGCAGTGTCGAAGGTACATGTATTCTAGATACTATCTTAGATACTGTTTGTGTATCTTGTATCTGTATCGAGATACGTCTCGATACAGTATCTGTATTTCCGATGCATTGAAGAATGTATCGTGTATCTTAAGATACGGCGATGGCACAAACTACCGTGCAAAACAATAAACGGTGGCTGAACTCCGCTTCTCAAGCTGATACTGCTGCCATCAGAATTGAACTAAAAGCAGTGACATTATTTTATCCTTCCACCAAAGCTTTCCAGCGAGGATAGCGATGAGCTGTGAGCGCCCCTATTGGTGGATGGAAAGTGACGTGGTGGAGCTCTCGTGGTCTCGACAAACAAGCACGCGAAGTGCTTTGACCTTTTGTTTTCTCATTTTTTAACACGAAAGTGTTTTTAGCCGGGGTCCACCACGGCTCCACTGACGCATTTTCCGTCACGGATATGGCGTTGTAAAATATAAAGACTAACATATGGCAAAGAAAAAACTATAAGAAAAAGTCGTCACCGTCAGCGTCGAACTTACGATCTCTCGATCGCCAGCGCGCAGCGCGAAACGGCTCCGCCACAGACGGCATGTTCTCTGCTATGCTAACGTCGAGCTATTTATGTACACCATTTGCCGGTGACTCTACTAAGAGATTGGCGGTACAGCGTCTTTTCGTTATCACTTGTGAGATGGCGCGAAAGGCTCGAAGAGCGTAAAAGTCACTGTAACGGGAAAAGTACCGCGTTCCTTTTCTCTTCGCCGCCGCGCCCTTTCGGCGGCCTCGCCACATAAATGGTCCAGCTCGCTCGCCTCGCTAGTGTCCTCCCGGCCGCAGACGCACGGCGCTTTGGAGGGCGATTGTTTTATATAGGCTCAGGAAAGCGTACAGGAACATTACGACATCCCGTATCGTTTTGAGACTTCATCGAAAGCCTATCGAGGCCATTGAAGAATGCCAGGTAAGGCCCCTTTGCCATTCCCAGCGGGAAAAAGGACGCCAAACGACGGGCTGTGGCTGCACAGAATTAGGCGGAAAGATTTGTTCCCACGACTGATACCCGTATTGTGAGGTAAGCGCTTCTTTGAGAATTCGCGAATGTTTCGGGGAATGTTGGCGCACCCTGCACTAGTGCAGCTTGTTTCGCGTGGTTGTCGCAGGAGGTTCGTGCACAATAAAACTTTATTATGTTTGGCGTAAAATTGACGCCTTTGGGCTCACATATAGTGATCAGCGCGCCATGAAACTGACTGCTACAGATTGGTACTGACTGACGTAGACACATACAGATGTACATGAAAATAATGGCTGATGCTGTCGCGGCCGGTCGCTTGTTGATATGCACAAATCGGTATTTCGTACGTGACTGTAGACACAACATAAATACCGTGCGTAACACGAAAATAATACGCATGTCATGTAAGCAGGATCACATACAGCTCATGATGCCTCGCGGCCGGTTCGCTTGCTTGATATGCACCAAAATCGGTATTTCGTGACGTGACTGTAGACCAACATAAATACCGTGCGGTAACACGAAAATAATGGTACGCATGTCATGTAAGGCAGGATCTACATACCATGCTCATGATGCTCTCGCGGCCGGTTCGCTTGCTTGATATGCACCAAAATCGGTATTTCGTGACGTGACTGTAGACCAACATAATACCGTGCGGTAACACGAAAATAATGGTACGCATGTCATGTAAGGCAGGATCTACATACCATGCTCATGATCTCTCGCGGCCGGTTCGCTTGCTTGATATGCACCAAAATCGGTATTCGTGACGTGACTGTAGACCAACATAAATACCGTGCGGTAACACGAAAATAATGGTACGCATGTCATGTAAGGCAGGATACATACCATGCTCATGATGCTCTCGCGGCCGGTTCGCTGTTTGATATGCACCAAAATCGGTATTCGTGACGGACTGTAGACCAACATAAATACCGTGCGGTAACACGAAAATAATGGTACGCATGTCATGTAAGGCAGGATCTACATACCTGCTCATGATGCTCTCGCGGCCGGTTCGCTTGCTGATATGCACCAAAATCGGTATTTCGTGACGGACTGTGACAACATAAATACCGTGCGGTAACACGAAAATAAGGTAGCATGTCATGGAAGGCAGGATCTACAACCATGCTCATGATGCTCTCGCGGCCGGTTCGCTTGCTTGATATGCACCAAAATCGGTATTTCGTGACGTGACTTAGACCAACTAAATAACCGGTGCGGTTAACACGAAAAATATGGTACGCATGTCATGTAAGGCAGGATCTACATACCATGCTCATGATGCCTCGCGGCCGGTTCGCTTGTTGATATGCACCAAAATCGGTATTCGTGGACGTGACGTAGACCAACATAAATACCGTGCGGTAACACGAAAAATGGTACGCAGTCATGTAAGGCAGGATCTACATACCATGCTCATGATGCTCTCGCGGCCGTTCGTTTGCTTGATATGCACCAAAATCGGTATTGCGTGACATGACTGTAATGCAACGTTATAACAGTGGTGACATGAAATAATGGCACGCATGTCATGTATGGCATGATTTACATGCCATGCCCATGAGTGCTCTCGCGGCCGGTTCGCTGTTGATATGCACCAAAATCGGTATTGCTTGACGCGACTGTATGACCAACATAAATACCGTCATGATTTTCACGTTACCACTTGTCATTCGTGTTCGCAATACAGTCACCTCACGCTTACCAATTGGGTGCATTTCAAGCTAGCGAACCACCCGCCATCGCAGCATGAGGTGGCGAAGTAGTCATACCGTACATGTACTGAAGGGTCATGATTTTCATGTTACCCTATCACTAACGTGGTCATACAGAAATAGCGCGTCATAAAAATTTGGTATATATGCATTCATTAAACGACCGCGAGCGCCCCGAAACCATGTCATGTAAATCATGTTTTACATGGCATGTCTGTCCTTGATTTGCACGTTATAACCAGTCACTTATGCTCGTCATACAATTTTGTCACGCCATACTAATTTGTTGTGTGTCAAGCTATCGAAGCGGTCGCGAGCGCACCAGAGCGTGGGCTGTAAATCATGCCGTACATGGCATACATGTCATTATTTTCATGTTTATCACCTTAATTTAAATTTGTCATACAGTCATGTTATGTCATACCAAATTTGGTGTACTTCCCATTAACGAGCTGCCAGAACAGCACAAAGTCTGGGCGGAGAGATAGATAGATAGATAGATAGATAGATAGATAGATAGATAGATAGATAGATAGATAGATAATATAGATCGATAGATATAGATATGATAGATAGATAGATAGATAGATAGATAGATACGTACATAGTCACTAAAATTCGCTAAGAAATGCTTCGCATTTAATAATGCAGACAGCGAGCGCGTAAATGCCGCGCAGTTCGCATTTCTTTATCGCGTTAGTACCGTGCGTGCTCATGTAGGCAAGTGAAATGCCGCTATTTCTTTCCTAATCAGTCAGAGAACAACGGTATGCTTCATTCAGGGCTGCAAAAGCACACGCAATGCGTAAACATGCGTTACTCCACGTGAAATCAACACCGTACGCCGCAGCTTCGGCGGCGCTGGACCAAATATGGCGGCGCGCCATATTTGGTCCAGCGTAGAAGAGCGTAGAGTTACTGTATATGCTATATACAGTAACTCTAGAAAAGCGCGCTTTAAAAGTCGTCCCCCCACGCGGATTAGCGCGCGACACGACGGGGCGTGGTCGCTCGTGCTGGGGCGCTTATCTCGTGATCTCGTGGTTTGTACGTCTTGCACTCTGCCTGCAAAATCCGTTGAGAGCACGAAGGTCACCTCGCTCACTGCAGCGGCCGCTTTTGCGAAAGGAGCGCGCTGCTCACAGAGAAATAAGTTACAACTATGACAGTTCGCGCTCATCCTGTGTAGTTCGTTCGCGCATTCTTTCTGCTTGAGCAGCGCATTGCAAGTTTCGAGCGGCTTGCCGTTCTTCGCGTAACATTACAATTTGATGCTGTAGCATTCATTCCTTCGCGCTTGGGGCGAAGAACGCACAACAAACGCTCAACTACGTCTGTAAAGACACGTTTCACTTTCGTGTTAACCAATTCCTACGACAGAGGGATCAGCCATGTTTTTTTTTTTCTTTTTAGTTGTGTGAGTGCCATGAAACTTGGCACTTAGTTACTGTCCTGCATGTACCGCGTGCTCCAATGCGTGCGGCGTCTTTCACACACATTCTGATGCCGCTGTGGTGTCATGATCGAAGTTTCTCTTGCGTGGTGCTTCGTACGAAGGCTGAAGAATGCAAGGATGGGGGTTGTATTGCGTGTCGTGGCTTTTACGAATCGGCGATTTGAAGGATTTTTGGATGTAAGTTTTCTTACATGCAACCAGGTTGACTTATATGCAAACAAGATTCTAACCGCTATAGCACCGCCCAGGCCCGTAGCCAAGGGGGGAGGAAGCCCTAGGGGCGCGGTCCCCCCCCCCCCTGAAATTTTGGTGAAGTAGGTGTTTTTACGAAAAAAATAATAAAACTAGGTGTTTTTCCTAAAAAAGTCAAGGTTTCCAGCAAGTTCCCCACCCACCGGAAACCATTCCTGGCTACAGGCCTGGCACCACAGGTATCGATGTTGGACCTAACAGAGCAAGCATTCACCTGACAACCATCTTGGCATACGTCTCTCTTAGGGGCGAAGCTCCTTAAGGGCGGCACCCGTTCGTCCCTCGTAGTCGTCGTCGTCGTAGTAATAGTAGTAGTCGTAGTCGTAGTCCGTAACAAGTCTTACGCTTTGACCTCCAAGGTGGTGCCGGTGGGAGATTTTTCCTGTGCGTTGTGAACAATTAAAAATTCGCAGCGTGCGCGTTAACTAAAAGCCGAATTCTTCTGTCTCTCATTCCCCATTAGCAGCCATTGGCATGTTCCAGTAGGAAACGTTAGTAGAAGTAGAAGTGTAAGTGTTAGCTAAAAGCCGACTTCTTCTGTCTCTCATTCCCATTAGCAGCCATTGTTACCTCCAAGGTAGTGCCTGGTGAGATTTCTCCTGTGCGTGATTAAACAATAAAATTTTTTTCAAAACGCCGTTGATTGATGAAACAAACCAACGAAAGACGCCAGATGTTTTGTAAAGCAGAACTAAAGAACGCCAGATGTTTCTAAAGGAAAACGAAAAGACGCCAGCTGCTTAACGAAGCTTAACGAAAGACGCCAGATGTTTTCTAAAGCAATGGTTTTCTAAACAATGAAAATCCACAGCGTACATGTAAAATTAAAGTGAGCTGCAAGTCGTCATAACTCATCGAACCTTTAGTATAACGCGCCCGATCTCGCGTCAGTGATGATGTACTGGGCAGAATTCACGGAAGATTCACGGTTTACCGATGAACCTCCGCAGCTTCGCCCACTCATCATCATTCACTCCGTGGATATGCTGTGATTTTTTTCTTTTATTCAAAGAGTTTTAATACCCTAATTTCATTTATAGAAACAGTTTTCTTAGCTGTCCTTTCCATCCAATGCATTACCTATGTGTTCTATATTATTTCTTTTTTTCGGTCTGCTCACAGCAATATGCCTTTAAAATATAAGCTCTGTGCATTATCCTTACTTTTAACTGTCTGGGCCATTCCTGCTTCTCTTTAGATACACATATTCCATTTGAACTTACTGTTATGTAAACGCGATTTTGAGAACAAGCGTCCAGGCGCGCCTGGAGTACACAGTTACAAATATTCTGCTTACTAGCAAGTAAAATACCGAACTTGAGTTTGCATTATCATAACGTAAATTATAAGGAGCCATCTTTACTATGTTAGCAAAGGTACTCGGGAACATTGTTATTCCATATGCTCAGTTTTTTTTTTGATGAGCTAGTTAGTTAGTTAATTTGGTTTTTTTATGGGGCAAGAACAGCTGAGGCTATGCTGCGCCAGGCACAATGTTTATGAGCGTCCCAAGGAGCCGTTCTACGCTATTTGCCATGGCACGGAATTTATTTGTCCTAGCTATTAGTGGTTACCCGCCGCAGTGTCCTAGTGGTTATGATGCTTGACTGCTGTCCCGAATGTCGCCGCGCCCGCATTTCGATGGAGGGAAAATTCTAGAGCCCGGTGTGCTTATATTTACGTTTTAGAAACCTAAGTTGTCGAAATTTCCGGAGCCCTCCATGACGGCGTCTCTCGTAATCATATCATGGTATTGCGACGCGTAGAATGCACCAAATATTATTAGTTCTTGTGAGTGCGGCCTGTATAGTGTTTCTATAATTATTAGCCTTGTTTGATATGCAACCGCTTATTTATTTTACTTCTTTAATTATTTTACTGTTCCTACTCACCAGGTAATTAGAGCTATAAGTGGCAATGGTGTAAATAGCGGCGGTGTCCAGCGGCGCTTTGGGCAACTTTACAATACGTCTGGAATGTTTCGGGACTGCACATGTTCTTGGCGACGTACACCTGTCCGGTGATACGTCATTGCGAAAACCGTAACACGTTTACGAGCAAGGAAGAACCCCACAGCGCCATGGTGCGGATACTTCTTATTAAAGGTTCCTGTGATTAGATGACAACCCGCAAGCAGGTCGCAAGTAGAGCAGCGACTCCCATCAATTACAAAAGCGGCCAACAAAAAGTCGCAGTGTCGCCTCAAAGGCGAAATAATGCATGCGATAGCAACAAATTACAAAGTGACATGAAGAACACCAAGCAGCTCGATACTTGCAGCGCGCCCACCAAGCGCAGATGACTCACAAAAGAACACACACAGGATGACCATGAAATAACAACAACAGCTCGACACTTGCAGTGCGCTGCTCAAACAGAATGAAGGACGCTCGAAAAGAACGCACAGGTGTAGAGACGACGAGCACGAGCTAACAACTGTCCAGGTTACTTATTCTTGTTTGAGCGGCGCGCTATTACTCAGCGCTCTTAGATATTTTTGTTTTATTGAAACTGCGGCGCGTGGAGGGCCCATCCGCGTCTCGTGCCGCGCGGTGGCGTTCGACGCATTGTTTAGCCGGCGTTCCACACCGCGTGTGGATGCAGAAATGGGCCACTTCTTAGTGCGCGTCTCCAGGGCACTTTTCAAACTGAAGCAAATCTAGGAGCATTAAAGCAGGGACTTTAAGGACCACTGCTTTCAAGCGCACCCTACGGGCAATCTCGCGGGTGATACTGCACAAGCGGAAGCACCTCCGAGATCTGCATACCGCCAGCGTTAAATGGTGTGTATAACAAGTCGTTCTGAATTTCTGGACATTGCGCAAATATGTATCACACCATAACACCGGCTTTTATTGTACAACCATGCTACCCACCCCTGATGTTATACCCCTAACGGGGTCTGTAAGGTAATAAAATGAAATGAAATAAATAGATCGCCGTTAGTATTCTTCAGAACCGGTGGCGCGTGACCGAGTTGTTTAAAACGGTGCGCTGTAGAGGGAAGGGTCGCAGGTTTTAATGCCGGTGGCGCACTTTGAAATTCTTTTCTTCTGATTTATTTTTCTTTGTTCGTTTTATTTGCGTATACATACATATACATATCCGGGACATGACAGTGACGGCAAAAATCAGCCGAGAGTGTTCATATAATTGTCATCGCAATAAAAACCGCTGTCACCGAAGTGTACAAAGAGCTGTCATGTTAAGCAGCTAAGCAAAGCCAATAAGTTGTTTCGGTATGAAACTAATATACCTTGAACAAGAAGTACAAAACTTTTGAGATACTAACAAACATTTCACTCGATTGAAACCAAATTGGTCGGAGGTAATAAATTTTTCAGCGAATATTTACATATTACTACATCGTATAGATAAAGAACAAAAAATTTCCGAATGTATCGAAGTACCTTAAGATAAAATTCAAATGTATCGTATCAGATACAGTCAGTGTTGTAGTATCTTGTATCTGTATCTGAAATACTTCTTGCCCGAGTATCTTGTATCGTATTGCGATACAATTTCAGAATGTCTTTGCCCAGCCCTGAAGTATAGGAGGACGAGATCACCATCAGACTTGTCTGCATCTCGCCGAGCGCTGCGACATATACTACGACACTTCGATAAACTTGACAGACAACGGTGGAGAACATTTTGTGGATCTCTGGACCCCAGGAAGCCTCTGTCGCGAATATGGCAAGTTGTTCGGAGCCTTCAGACACCTACACTGCAGTTGTCTCCTTTCTGAGCTGTCGCACTAAAGCAAGGTCGGAGTGTAGTAGACGTAGCAGAGGATTGTTGTCAATTACTGCTAGGCACTTCCTCCTCACCCCATCTTTTGACAATCGCCTCGACTTGCCGTTCACTATGCACGAACTCGACGCTGCGATTGCCGCCTCCCGACGCTCGTCCGGGCCTGGGCCTGATGGGACCACCTATGCGGATCTCTGTCACCTTGGCCAGGAGGCGCGGAAAGCTCTTTTGTCTTTCTGCAATTCTACGTGGCACACGGCAACAGTCCCAGACAGCTGGAAGTGCAGTCGCATAGTGGCCTTACTGAAACCAGGCAAGTGCTTAAACGAGCTTTCGTCGTATAGGCCAATTGTCCTAGCCAGTTCTGTCGGCAAAGTAATGGAACGCATAGTGCTGACGAGACTGAAATGGCTATTGGAGAGCAATGTCATCTTGCCAGATTTTATGAATGGCTTCCGAAGGGGTCGATCGTCAATAGACGGCGTCGTTGACTTAGTTTCGTCGGTAGAAAAAGAAAAACAACGTCGGAGATCAGTAGGCGCATTTTTTTTGGATATTAAAGGCGCCTACGATAACGTCCTTCATGAGGCCATTCTTGGTGCGCTTGAAAACGTTGGCGTAGAAGGCCCCCTTGACACGTGGATAGTCAGCTATCTTAATGGACGTACCATTTTCATGTCGACGCCTGATGGTGACACGGGCCGGCACGACGTCAGCCGTGAAGTTCCACAAGGCCCGGTCCTCAGCGTCGTAGTTTTCAACATCACCCTCATTGGTCTTGCAGCTGAGCTCCCTAACGTTGTCAAAGTCAGCGCCTACGCTGACGATATATGCATATGGGCATCTGGAGCAACGCGTCTGCAGCTGCAAACAAGACTTCAACACGCCACATCAGTAACGTCATAGTACTTGCGCCTTCGAGGTCTGCAACTCTCAACAACGAAATATACTGCATTGGCGTTTACATAGAAATCAGTGACGCGGTACCTGATCTTCGCTGACGGAGCGGTGATACCTGCTGTCACGCACTACCGATACCTAGATGTTGTCATTGATCGCAACCTATCTGGAACGAAGCATGTCGCTGCGCTACGGACCAAACTTGTTAGTTTTGTAGACGTTCTTCGGGTTGTAGCAGGACTAAGATGGAGCCCCTCTGAGGAGAGTCTCCTGCAGTTATACCAGGCACTCTTCGTTGGCTATCGATGGTACAGTGTATCTTTGCTCTCGAGTATGCGTGAAACATGCATCCGTACTTTCGAGAGCCTTCAAGCGCGAGCGCTGCCAACGTGCCTCGGGCTTCCAAGGTGTACAACCTCTGTCACAATAGTAGAGTCACGTACATGCCCTATAGAGGTTTGCTTGTCTTGTGAGCGCATTCGAGTCCACCTTCGGCTGCTGATCCGACACGCAAACCATCCCTTGCCTTCGCTCCAGAGAGATCGACCAGGCTGCACCTACTCACGATGCCTCGATACACACAGGCACGTGATCCCTTCTGACTTTACACCAGTCACCACCTCCGCCGTGCCACCGTGGACGCTGAACAGGCCACTGGTGTCCCTTCAAATACCCGGAATTAGGAAGAAGTGTCGTGTTCCGTGTGCTGCGCTCAAACAACTCACCTTGGCACATTTGACTCAACGATACGATGACACTGCACATATACACCGATGGATCTGTGACTCCGTGCGCTTCGACTGCGGCCCTTGTGATCCCTCATCTGGCTACCTCCCGGAAGTACAAATTAGATCACAGGTCTTCTTCAACAACTGCAGAACTTGTTGCGATAAAAGTAGCTAAAGTGGTTGCTTGGGCGAGTTGGTACGACATACTTCACATAAAAAACAGCGCTAAAAAACGGCGGACAAGAGAAAGAAGGACACAGACGGCGGCGCTGTCCGCCGTTTCTCTTGTCCGCCGTTTTTTAGCGCTGTTTTTTATGTGAAGTTGTTGCGATACGGGCAGCTATCTGATTCGTGTCCGACCATTCACCATGTAAATAGACGATACTATCAGAATTTAAATCCGCATTACAAGGTACTGACTCTTGCTCAAGGCGGGGACAATATTATGCACTAGTCTTAGAAATTATTCGCATATTCGACCTTACGCAGAAGATTGGTCACTCAATTACATTGCAATGGATCCCTGGACACTGGATTGGCAGGCAACGAGCTTGCTAATGCTGAAGCAAGAGCCGCTGTCTATAACACCCCCACCGACGTGAAAGTACCGTACACGCGAAGTGACTTGAATTCTTTATTGAGATTGGTCATGCGAGAGTGAATAACGACTTATTGTTCTCAGCCAGACCATCGATACAAGCGTCTGCGGGAAATAATCCGTAAATGACTTTTCGCCTCCCGGCTAGAATGAACCGAGGCAACGCCTGTTTGCTGCACCGGATTCGTCTGGGAGTTGCATTCACTCGCCGCTATGTACACCTCATACGCGGACAGCCCGAACTGTGAACGATGGCAAGTTCATGAAACAACAGCACATCTATTTCGTGACTGCCCACTTTACGTGTCGCAACGTAATACGCTCGCTTCAACGTTGGTAGGAATCGGTGTGGCAACACTAAGTGAGACTGGTATTTTGTCAGCTATGTGCAACCAGACAAAGTCACGAACTGCTATCAGGGCTGTGAGAGATTTTCTTAAAGGAACTGACAAGTGACTTTTCTCGACCCATTTTTACGGCGCGACAGGATGCTTACCGTTCGCAGTGTTTGTAGTTGCAGTTTTAATCCCAAAAGCACGTAGTTACTTTACAAGCAGTATTTTCCGATCTGAAAGGCTCTAAACACGGACGACCTTTCCACCAGCAACGCTGAGAATTGATAGCGATGCCGCCAGCCCTTCTCGCGATTTGGAAAGCTATCGTTGCTCTGCTTTCGCAGGGATTCCTGTGACTATGCTTAACCATCGTTATTTAGAGCTTTTCAACTATTTTTGAAACTTACAAGCTGTTACAGTGAGATGATGTGGCATTATAGACCTTGCCTGTATTTGTATCGCGTTGTATCCGCATGCGTCCACGGTTTCTTGCGCCTGTGTCATGGGTGGCTTGTCCCGCCGTGGCAACTCTCTAGATGCACAAGCCAAACCAAGTCATCGAACACGTCACTACGCATATAGGCGGCCGCGCCGAGTTGTAGCGCGCGTCACTTCTGAGACGAAGTGTAGGTAGCAAAACTATGTCGCTCCAAAATCTTTGCGACCTGGAAACTGCGTGCACAGTTGCATGAGCACGCTGAAAAGTTCCTTAAGACGCCCAGATGAGAGTGGGATCAATATATCACGTGAGGGCAGCTCCACTTTAACGCATACTATTAACGCAGGTCTATTGGCCGCGAGATCGAGCGGAGTCGCCGCCTGGCGGCTTCTGGCTGAACCGCGCCTAGTGTGGATTGCTCCATGCGTCGTCTGCTAGCCACGTTGTGTTTGCATGTGCGCGTACGTCATGCAGGTCCTCATAAGGCGGTTTGTTCCGTTGCGTTAGTGCAACTTTAACCGCTCGTACGTATGCCTAACACGATGTAAAGAAGCATTTGGCCTTCATCGGCTGTATATTTGCTGTAATAAGATCAGTGAGTGCACTTGTCGAGAGGGCTGTGTGTGGTCGTCGTACCCTCCGTTCACGAGAATCATATCAGTGTAGGTGCCGCTCTGTGGTCCACGCGCATTGCAAAGTGCACTTGGTGTTGTCCTAAAGATGTGAAGTATTAAATCTCATGTTAATATAGCCTTTTAGCGGCTCGGTGGTAAAAAAAAAGGCTCGCATGCACTTGCGCGTTGTGGTTAGGTGTAATACTTCGGGACTGTCGCATAGGTTACGGGACGAGCTTTAGTTGCCTACGGTCCTGGTCCCACTACAGAGGAATATTTCTGTCAAGTCACGTCTGACACTTCGGTACTTAAATTGTCCTCTAAAAAGAACAGAAAGAGAAATGACGCGGAAATCGCAAAACTGAGTTGCCTTGCGCAATTATAACTTGTGGCGAAATGTATACAAAGGCACCAATTACTTAGATTAAGGTACGCGTTAAAGAGCCCTGATGGTCAAAATTAATCCAAACGGCGTACTTTACATTTATATCGTAGTAACTTCACGCGAAGCCACATCTTTTTTGTCTTTACATTACCTTGAGCGTTTGTGTTGCGTTGTTATAGCTAGTAGATTGATGGAAGGCAGCGGACATTATTCGCGTAAGAAATGTATTTTGGTCCCGTGGAATAACCGGGCCTTTGTTCCATTACTGTCGCGCAAGTAATCAATCGAAGAAAGTTCCGTGCTGTACAGTTACGTTTGTGTACTGTTACTGGAATATAAAAACAAGCGTGTGCGTGTTAAACGTCTCCGTAGCGCTAAAGCGCTGTCAGCCACGTACATTTCCTCGGTAAACCTATCAACTGTCCTGCATTTCTTGGAGAACTGAATAAGAAATGCGGATGAATATTTGAGCACGCAGTGCACATAGTGCTATTTGAACTCATCGTGCAGGAATACGGGCTTTCTTTTTGTTGGTGTATCCAGATGAACAAGAAGTAAATACTTAATTCAGTCGCTCTACAACAGTGCGTAGTAGGTGGAACACAAGCTAAACATGTACAAATAAAACAACAAGAAAACGTCATCCATTGCGAAAACGCTGACTGTTGCCGAAGGCGAGCAACCCGTTCGTTGGCAGAATGCGCTTCTCTCACAAGTAATAGTGACGTTCGGCGCGCTTCGGGCATTAATTCGGGAATGAAGAGCGCGCACATTACCAGAAAGCTGCAGTCAACTCAGTTTGTTTGCCGGAAACAGGGTCAAATCGCTCACAGCGAAGCGCTGTTGTGCGCGTTCGTAGACGCGCCGACAACCGCCTATCCCCACTAGCGCGGCGACGGTGCTGCCACCTGTAGCCCGATCTCGCGGCGAATATGTACATTTTTATGGAGTAATACCTTTAATTATATAAAAACGAACAATATTTCAATACTAACAAAAAAATCATCGAAGGCGTACAGCAATCAACGGTCACGTGGCCGAGTTCATCGGTTCGTTCTTGTTTTTGCCGCCAGAGTGACCACAGGTCTTTTTTCGCGACCAGATGCAAACCCGGCGAGAAACGACTTAATCACAAAATTTCGATAATGCGAGGCAGGGCAAACCACTGTAACATGTAGGTGTTCAACTGAAACTGTTTTTGTGGCATATTTTAGCCGCCAAAGAGCACAAACACAAAGCAAAGAAACACACAACGACAGGACGGGCGGCTGTATGTGCTCTTTCGCGGCTCTAATATGTCACTAAGCAAGTACCAATTAGACCAACAAACAGTCTTATTGAAACTGTAATATTTAGCAGTCACGCACGTGCTGACTCTCACGCTCTAGTTTTCCTTGACAAAGACGTACACTGCTAACACGTGCAGCGTACAATTCCCTCTGATGGCGTCATCGTGGAACGAAGCCTTTCAAAGAATGGGCACGGCATGAAGCTTCAGGAAAATATTTTTAAAAGCGCGCTCCAGCAGAACCTGAACCATAATATTCGATTACTGCTTCCGTCCAATTTTATTCCCAACAATTATATATACGAACTTTTTTTTACGTAGGAAACACTCAAGTGTGCTCTCATCACAGTTCCTGGTTATCATACGTCAACGAAATACTTGCGAGAAACTTGACAAGTTTCCTTGAGAACTTGTTTCAGCTGCGTTTTATGAAACGTAAAGTTTGGCATGCACAAACGGGCTCCAAAAGCGCTGTGAACTCGGCGACCGCTAAGAAGCACGCTATCGCTCTCCCACAGTGGAATACACGGTACACTTAATCTTCCCAACTTCCTATTCACCTCGTGCGAATATCTTTACTGAGCGCAGTAAAGATTGAAACGATGTGGGTGCTTCCGCATGAGTTACGCCTGTTAAGCGCGTGTCCCCTCAGCAAAAAGAAATGCATGCCTGGCGTAAGATGCCGAAACTGCTTTGAGAGCAGCCTGACAACAGAGCGAGACGGTCGAGGAACAATAGCCCTCGTTGGGTGCCAGAATGTTCGGTGACGTCGAAAATACTCGCTTTTCTTATGAAACGTCACACGTGGCCTTCTTCTTTGTCATACTAGCGGCGATGTCGCGTGGTGCTAACAGGTTGCTGCGAACTCAAGCCTACATGTAAAAAATTGTAATATTTTAAAAGAGTGTAGCCACGAAATTCTGAGGCTATAATACGTCTGCTTTGGGCTTCCTCTGCATGCAAGGATATTCAGCACGAAGTGTTGTTAAATATATCTAAAAAAATATAAGCCCCAGATATTATGATCGCTGTGGAAGCTGCGCAAGAAGTTCGGTCAGCAAAATGTGCAAGTTGGCGTGTTCGGCGCTTCGTTTCACCGTTGTAAACGCTCGTGCGAGCAAAGAACGAGCCTGCGCGTGAGGCGTAGCGATGGGCTGAAAATAAAACACCGAAAAACGCAAAGAAAGACGCTAAGTGATGCAGAATAACAGCTTGGAAACCGCGTAATTGTGTCTGCTTACAATGCATATTCACTTATTAATCAGCCCGAAAGCGAAAAGGGAAATCACCTACGGACTATTGAACTATTGCTTGGTGCGAATAGATTTACTGCAAGAAGTCTCGCAAGCCCCCAAAACATTACGTAGGCATGAAATGGAGCATAGCACAACGTAATGGGTCAGTCCGGACTAATCTCCTAATATCTGTGGTTCGCTAATGCTTATATAAATCTAAAATCATGACTTTTTTCTTTCATTCAACGCCACCTTCCAAATGCGGCCGAAATTGAAATCGTGACCTTGCCTTTAGCAGCGCCGCGCCATAGGCTCTGTACAAACATGCCTACTCAAACCAACACGAATGCAAACAATTAACTGTCTAATTTATTTCTCAAAATTATACTTGTTTCTCGGAAGAAATAACAGCGTCGACGGCCGCGTGAATTACTTGCCGAGACGTGGCACACCACACTTTTTCAAGTGCCACGGAGCGCCCGTAGCCAACTGGCCTTGAATCCTGGTGAACTGTTCGCGCACCAGATTGACCGTGTCCCGGAGAGTGCCGCTCTCGTCCGGTCGGCCGATGCCACAGCCTGCTGGAGCTTCTCGCATGCGGCGCTCAAGTTGTCAAGCAGGCAACGAGCGTCCGCGGAGCGAAGAAATACTCCTGGTCTGCCGCCGCATGCTGGGTAATGGAAACGCATGTCTTTGTGTGCAACGGTGTCTCCGCACTTGAGGCACACCGTCGAGTACAGGGCGCAGCTCTCCCGCAGATGTTCGTCCAAGTGTTTCAGTTGTCCAACGAAGTCGCAGCCCCTGTCCGCGTTCAGACAACGTACGCGCCTGTCGCCAAGGAGTCCTGCTTGCATCGGAGAAACGCTTCTGTCATATTCGCAGCATTTAACGTAGTATGAACTGCTTTTCCACGAACTATGCACGGTCTTGCAGAATTCACATAGGGTGTGCTGACATGCCAGTTGATGCATGTCTGAACACACTAAGCCGCACCAACTGCAAACCTGCCAACACTCGAGCTTGTCCACAAATTCCACAGTCTTCATTTCCACGTGCCTCCCGAAGCCGTGAACGCGGTGCCTCCACTGCTGCATCGAGCCGGTCGTCCTTGCCGAGCTGCTAAGCTGGGGGCGGCTGAGAGTCAGGTTGTGCCTTGGCTGAACGAACTGCCGCAACTGCAACGGTCCACTAAGCGGCAACGCGGAAAATGAGCTGACGATGTCGTTGCAGCTTATGGCCTCGATAAGCGATTTCGCAATCCAACTGACCCAGCCTGCGCTGAGGTAGTGGCCAGAACATCCGCGACTGATGGCAGTAATAAAACGCATATACAGTCGAGTGCATAATTTTAGAGACCACGGGAGCGCGTGCCGAGGCGCGTCGCTGCGCCTTCTGGCGGCTGCACGGCTCTGTCCGGGAGCGCGTACTGCGCACGCTCGTCCCATATCACCCGGCAGCCTGTCCTTTCGCTCGTTTCAACGGCGCGCATCTCGAAACGTGGCGGACGGTGCAAGGTGTCACTTCTGCAGTCGCTGTGAAGACAATGAAAAAAGCCGAGCGCTAATGTGACGACAGCACATCATTTGCGGGTTTCGGCGTGCTGCACATAGTGCACGTTACTCCTAGGCGATCCGCGGCGTGATCACATTTTGAATGTCGAGTTAGGCAATCAATAAGCTCAGCCAGCAGTGTTGCCTTTTGCGCTCTCATTCGCCGAACTAACGCACGTAGTAATACTCGGTCCAAATATCATGTGTCTATGAACATGCATGAAACCACCAAACGTCCAACAGCTGCAGAAAAGAGCCGAGGAAGAAAGGTGAAAACAAACTCGGTTTATTAAGGATAAATCCTTTATTAAGGCCGCTGCGGTGGTGCAGTGGTTTCGATGCTCGGCTGCTGACCCGAGAGACGCATCTTCAAGTCTAGTCGCGCATGCCGTATTTCGATAGAGGAGAGATACTTGAAACTAGTATACTGAGTGGACGTTAAAGAACCCCGAATGAGCAAACAATCCCAAGACGTTACTTCGGTGGAGCTCTATGTCATATCTATATAATAAAATTTATTTCTCTCTCTATATCGTGGTTCTGTCACGTCGAGAGCCCGCACTTATTATTGGTAGGAGTCGAGCCTCGACCCAAGAGTTTCTAGGATTCGAATTTCAGATATTCATGTGTCGTCTTCTACTACTCGAACCATAAACCCCGATTGAAGTCAACCCATTAATTGGATGCATTATAGTAGATTAGGACAAGTAAGCGTGAATTAATGCGGATTGAGACGTGCAAGAGATGTCATAGGCTTTCACTTTCGAGTCTTTTCATATTTGGGGGTATCTGGGAATGTTTTTTCCGGAAACCAGAGAAAATCACGAAGGTTGAAAGGGGCGTCACCGCTTTCAGTATTTCAATAGAACTCTACCCATGACATATGCACGGAACATTCTCGAACGCGAAGTAGTCGGGAATTGAGACTGCCTCCATTAACATCCGTCGCTCGAGCATCAGCGTGTATTCTGGCATTCTGGTCACGTTGTTTTGTAAAATACTGCAGTGAATTACAGGCGAACACATTTCAGTTCGAAGTGCTCAAATGTTGGAGGCCCCACAAGAAAACAAAAGGTAATTCCTTAAGCTGTTCGACCAAATACCTTGCACGGCGGCACACCGCTCCTTTTGTACACATTACTCACTGCGTGGAAATGCTATTCTTTATTATAGCTCTGTCAGGAAAATTGGGCACTCAGAAGGTTCACGCGTGCTTGCGACGCAGGCGCAGTACCATTTTGTCATTTTTGTCAATTCTTTGCCTTGTTTCGTGGTCTTTCGGGCTTGGTGGCGATAAGAAATTATGTCGTACAGCAAATGTTGAATGGCAGCATATCGCGGCACAGCCCAGCTATTGGACAGCTATTGGACAGTGCCATTCTCGAAAGAGTATAAGATCGGGGGTTTCAAGGCCCCCACATTCGTCTTCAAAAATGTCGCCACGAGTACCAGCTGATGAAAGGAGACGCATTGTAGAGTTAAGCATCCAAGGCTTTTCTCAGCGGGTCATCTGCCGGCTCCTTCAAAGGTCAAGAAATGCGGTGAGTCGTGCCATCCAAGCGTACCGACAAACAGGGGGGATCAGTGACAGAGACAGTGCTGGAATGTCAATGAGGGTTGCAACGTGGGCTTGTTGGTTACACATTTGAACAGCTTTTGGTGTAGCGCGAAAGGAAACACTGACACGAGAAGGCACAAAGGAACACCACACAGCGCTACTAGCAACAACATGTTTATTTTCAAGAAACAGACCGCTTATATACCATCAAAATCAGGCAGACAGCTGAACACGTGGGATCACTCAGATAATTCGTGAAAAACCACTTCACTAAGCAAATTTTACAAAAAAAGGGTATTTGTATAGGCTCATGTATAGCGCCTGTGTTAAGCAACCTTTTTCTAGCGGAACTTGACCGGTGTGTGGCGGATCGTATCGAGGGGACAAATGTTAAGAAAGTGTTTCGTTATGTAGACGATTTTATTATTTTTATTGACAGCTCGTGGAACGATTTTCAAAGTGAGAGTGCCAATGTGTTGAATGTGTTTCGCGAAGGTCTGGATCCCCTAGAAGTGACAGTTGAATGGCCGAGCGAGGGGCGTATTAGGTTTTTAGACTTAAGTCTCGTTTGTTCTGACAACCAGCTATGCTGGAGCTGCGAACGACGTGCTCAAAAAGCACTACTTCCATTTCATTCGAATCAATCGAAGCTAACCAAGAGAGGTATCGCAACGATGTGCCTCAGCAATGCTTTGAACAAATCTTGTGGCCACCTAACGAAGCATAGCTTCCAGAACCAGATTTCACGCCTGAAGGAATCTGGCTATCCAGATCATGTTTTAGTGTCTGTCGCAGAGAAACAGTTGAAAAGAAGTCCCAGAATTTCAAGCCAGTGTAACGCACAAGGCCGCGTAACGACAGAAACGAGACGCACTGCTGTAATCCCCTATGTTCACCAGCTGTCACATAATCTCAAGAAGGTGGCACTTCGCGATAATATTAGGGTAGTCTTTTCAGTGCCCGATAAGCTCGGGAAACTGTGCGCCATGACAAATCCAGTTAGAGCAAAAAAAGTTGGTTGCACAAAAAAGCATGCAAACAAATTTGTTGAATGCATGTGTTTTGTAATTTATCGTGTTCCGCTTTCTTGTGGAAAGCAATACGTCGGCCAAACCAGCCGATGTGTCAATGAGCGATTAAGAGAGCACCATTACAAATCGAACAGAGTGGCGCCTGATGGGTTTTTAGCACTCCACGTGCATGCATGCGGTTGCCGACCATTGTTTCATAACACCGTCATTGTTGGTCAACATAAAGAAGAGATCACCCGTCTTATAGTTGAAGCCGAGCTTATCGATGCGCTCGGTGAGTTGTGTGTGAGCAAGCCATCGATAACATTGTCACCTAAAGAGTTGGGATTCTTGCGAAAGCGGTGATTTACAGTTTTATCCTCTCATGATTTTGCTTAGTGAAGTGGTTTTCTACGAATTATCTGAGTCATCCCATGTGTTCAGCTGTCTGCCTGATTTTGATGGTATATAAGCGGTCTGTTTCTTGAAAATAAACATGTTGTTGCTAGTAGCGCTGTGTGGTGTTCCTTTGTGCCTTCTCGTGTCCGTGTTTCCTTTCGCGCTACACCAGAAGATGTTCAAATGGAATGTCAAGATGCACAGATGACGAAGTGGACAGGCTAATTATCGCCGCCGTAGTAGCTCATCCCCATATATCAGCGAAAGGCATAAAAGATTGATTGCATCTCAACGCGTCCGTCTGGACTATCCGTAGGAGGTTGGCAGAAGCAGGGCTTGCCAACTGCGTCGCGGCCCAGAAGCCCCACATCACGGACAGGCAAAGATCCATGCGACTGCAGTTTGCGCGTTCTGTGCAGACATGGGGATCAGAAGAGTGGGGAGAAGTCGTGTTCAGCGATGAATCAACGTTTTCAAGTCGCTGGGATCAGGAACGGCGAGTATGGCGTCCAATGAACTCGAGGTAACATTTGCGATTTGTCTTCTACATTAATGTCATCCTTGTACTATTTAACATTGAATGTGTAGAAAGAGTAGTGCATAGCGTAAGTAACCGCAGCTGGTAAAAATTAATGGCAGGTCACCCACTACAGTGCGCCTTAATTACGTTGTGGTTAAGGCAAGTAAAGCCCAGCACTTTATTGTCTTCGAACTTGCTGTAGAACGTTGCTTAGCTTTGATTCTCTTTAAGCTGTGTTACTTCTTATCGTGAGCAGCTCGCCAAAGTTAAGCACCTTAGCCAATGTGTGATGTTTTTTTGTATATTGTACCTCATTACCTTAGAAAAATACAGTTGAGTTTGCGAGGCCTTCTGGAACGCACTGAGGGTGCCTTGCCAACAGTCGCATATTTCGCACCATCTTGGCGATCTCGCATAATTAAAATTTCAATATATGGATCTTCAAGTAAGACGAAATTGTTCGGGGATAAAGTGACTATGTGCCATTGTCGTTCTTATAAATCCGTGTAACCAATCCAGCATTTCCTTCCTCGCCAGGTATTCACCACAGTACACGCAGTCGGTCTTTGCTAGTGGCCGATGCTCTGTGAGTGTCTGGGCCGCCATGACCAGGGAAGGACTTGGACCACTGGTTCTTATCGATGGGAACCTTTCAGCCTCCACGTACTCCCTTGTAATAGAGAATTGCTTCCTTATGTCTTGAATGGGCCGTTCAGGGATGGTTGTTTCGCGTACCAGCATGACAAGAGCCCGATTCACACTGCTCGCAGTGTGAAATCTTTGCTTGAGGGCATTGCTGTTCGCACATTGGAATGGCCAGCTGTAGGAGCGGACCTGAACCCCATTGAAAACGTCTGGGGTCTCGTGAAACACCGACTTGCGGCACGGAATCTTGGAAGTTCAACGAAGGAGACCCTATTCGCGGCCATACAGGAGGAGTGGGAAGCACTTCGTGCACGTCCCGAGATCGTGGCCTCGCTTTACAATTCGATGCCATCTCGTGTGGCGCAAGTGATTGCCGCCGATGGGCGTTAGATTAAATACTGAAAGTAGTGATCCTTCCTGGATAGCAGTTATAGCTATCGTTTTTTTTTCTGGCTTATAAGAATAAACAGTTTAGTTATCGCGTTTCCTGGCTATTCATTCTGGACGCGCGATATTCAGTGGTTTACCGCATACCACTGCAGGCGCGATATTCGCACCAAGAAATGGAGCTGGCATAACGTCTCCGAGACAGAGCACAAAATTCATCACTGCAAGATGAGCATATCACGCAACTCCGTTTGAGAAAAGCTGAGAAACTGCATGTTTTCCGCGCTGCATCAAGGAAGAAAGCGTATTGCATGGCGCGCTCGAGCCATGCTATTACATTAGAGGCATTTTCGCCGCTATATTATCGCTCGGGAGTACCGGTGCTTGCACAGCGACTGCAGAAGTGGCACCTTGCGCCGTCCGCATCGTTTCGAGATGCGCGCCGTTGAAACGAGCGAAAGGGCAGGCTGCCGGGTGATATGGGACGAGCGTGCGCAGAACGCGCTCCCGAACAGAGCCGCGCAGCCGCCAGAAGGCGCAGCGACGCCTGCCCTTTCGCGCCGTTGAAACGAGCGAAAGGGCAGGCTGCCGGGTGATATGGGACGAGCGTGCGCAGTACGCGCTCCCGGACAGAGCCGCGCAGCCGCCAGAAGGCGCAGCGACGCCTACCCTTTCGCGCCGTTGAAACGAGCGAAAGGGCAGGCTGCCGGGTGATATGGGACGAGCGTGCGCAGTACGCGCTCCCGCACAGAGCCGCGCAGCCGCCAGAAGGCGCAGCGACGCCTGCCCTTTCGCGCCGTTGAAACGAGCGAAAGGGCAGGCTGCCGGGTGATATGGGACGAGCGTGCGCAGTACGCGCTCCCGGACAGAGCCGCGCAGCCGCCAGAAGGCGCAGCGACGCCTGCCCTTTCGCGCCGTTGAAACGAGCGAAAGGGCAGGCTGCCGGGTGATATGGGACGAGCGTGCGCAGTACGCGCTCCCGGACAGAGCCGCGCAGCCGCCAGAAGGCGCAGCGACGCCTGCCCTTTCGCGCCGTTGAAACGAGCGAAAGGGCAGGCTGCCGGGTGATATGGGACGAGCGTGCGCAGTACGCGCTCCCGGACAGAGCCGCGCAGCCGCCAGAAGGCGCAGCGACGCCTGCCCTTTCGCGCCGTTGAAACGAGCGAAAGGGCAGGCTGCCGGGTGATATGGGACGAGCGTGCGCAGTACGCGCTCCCGCACAGAGCCGTGCAGCCGCCAGAAGACGCAGCGACGCGCCTCGGCACGCGCTCCCGTGGTCTCTAAAATTATGCACTCGACTGACATATGGTGATTAGTAGCGCATGCGCGGTTCGGTAATTTTCGCTGCAACGACTGCTGATGGAACGAAGACTGCTTTGCGCGGAAACACGTGAGCAAAACTTCGATCTAGCGATTCACCTGTTGATAAAGGGGTTGACAACACTCCTGTAAGTTCCTAAGCAAGGATACAGCGATGGAAATGGTGCCCCGCAATGCGAGTCACCAGTTAACGCAGCGGGGACGCAGAGACTACGATGTCCCACGTGTCGAGCACAGATACCCTTAGAATCACAACAGATTGCGAGGCTCTTCGTTTTGATAAAGGCGTCATTATGACGCTTCAGGCTGATCGCTATCGTGTATTTAGTGTCTACTAAAAGCGCTTCGAATGCTGCTGCAAATGGCGACTTGGTGAATGGCGCGACGGACAGGCGGCATGGACGACACTCGCCAAAGATTCATGTACCGCGTGTGTGGTTTTGGCGACCACACTGAATGGAAGATCGTCGAGTTCCTGGAAGAACTAGACGACGTACAAGTTTGCAGCTGGTGCGGCGTGGTGTCGACAAAAGCAGCTGTGCTATCTTGCTCGCACATGGTCTGCGAGGAGTGCCGTGCGATTGCTTACAAAGCTGCTGTTCCCGTGTGCTGGATCGACAAAGAAACTCTAAGTTCAGAAGTCAAACAAATCGACCACTCATTGAACTCGGCGCTGCAATACAGGAAGGTTCATTGTGTGAACTTCGACACAGGCTGGGACTACGCCCACCGCATCGACCAGCTTGACGAACATCTACGCACAGCCTGCGCTTTCTACCTGAAGGAATGCTCGAAGTGTGAAGAATCTGTAGTCTACAAAGACCTCGTCAGCCACTATAAGGCGTGCAAAGGTCTGGCGGGAGTTTTTGTTCGTGCCGTGGACGGTCAGCCTCTCCTAGACGACATCCTAAACGCCCGCAGAGAGCTGGAGCAGGCGTTGGCCTTGACAAGCTCGGAAGTTCGGGACACGGTCGGCTCGCTCACGGATCAACTCGAAATGCTTCGAAGTCAACTGACGATGCGTTCAGGAGGTCGAGCGGACAACAGGAAGTTGAGTGACTGTAGGCAGTGACGCGGTGCCCTGCAAGACTATTTACAGAACAGACCAACAGCCTGTGGCACGCCGTTGAAACAGCTTCTTCGCCGTGCACTTGTCTGCTTCAACCCGATGTCCGCTGCTCACTCGTGTTTACTTCAAGAGAAGTCAAGGGATTTAACATTTGAATACAATTGCCTCGAATTCCTTGCTGTTAACGTGCTTTTTTTTTCTTTTGTTATGCACCTGTATGATTGGTGCAAGATAGCAAAACCGTTCTCGGCTATTCCGCATTTTCAAATTGGAATTGCGTCTTGTCGCGCCGTTCATAACATGCGAGTTTTAAAATTGAAATAAAGATTGTTGTGAGCCTACCCGCTGATGGTCTAGTGGTCACGGTGCTTGACTGCTGACTCGAAGGCCGTGGGACGTAATCCTCGCTGCGGTGGCCGCATTCCGATGGAGGCCAAATGCTGGAGGCCCGTGTAATTAGATTTAGGTGCACCTTAAAAAACTCCAGATGTTCAATAAGTTCCGAAACCCTGCACCAAGGTCGATGCAAATAGGTCGCGAAGCTTCGGGCGAAAAACGGTTCAGAACCTATTGCCAAGGACACCAGCAAGGGGAGTTATGGGTGCTGCGATTGAAGCGCAACTATGTTTCGAGGGAACAAGCACTAATAGCGAAAAACCAAGTTTTATTCAAACGTAAAGCAATCTTTACGTTTTACAAATTACATTTATTTCCCGAAAAATATTATGTAGGTGCAATGTGCCAAGAATGTACGACAGTGTTTAATTCTTCCGAAAAACCTTTTTCTTAGCGCCCCCTGAAGAGAGGTTGCACGTCATTGTCAAGGTAAATGTAAATGGTAGCGAAGCTTCCATAGAAGCCCATACGTTCAGAAAATGGCTGCTCATCAGCTGCTCATGGGGCTTAGCGCCATCTGTGTGAGGAGGGAATACTTCCGGCGGAACAAAAAATAAAGCGGATGTGACGCAATATCCGGTAAAAAAGTGACGTCATTTTGTTGGCACTAGCGCGAAATTTGATCTCAAAATATTCTTCTTAGGCCCCTTATCGCTAAGGACTCGCGCTACGGCGAGACGGCAAGCCCTTGACGAATGCGCTTGAAACCAACGCTATAGCTAAACTAATATCGACCCGTGACTAAACGGTGGTGTAAGTGTACCGTCGCGCAATCCGCCTTGGTTTTACCAGGAAACTCTATTCTTTGAGCTTTTACTGTGCGTTCGTGTCATCTTCCACAGCGTGAATAAAGTGGGCAACAGCGTACCTGTCATGTTTGCAGCGTTGCTTATTTGCTTCGCACGTGCACAGGCGACTCAAAGAGCGCACTGCATGTTTGCTTCAGTTCTAACGAGAAGAAATGACGCCTGGTCACGCCAAAATAATGATATTTCAGTTTTATTCAATGGTCACAGTAACGCAATTTAACACACCATACAGAATGAGCAACAAATGTCATAATAAGTACGAAAAGTGCGTACACTATGTGCATTATGCTTTGCCTTATGTTCCGATAAATTAACCTTACGTGTAACGTATCAAGACATGCGAATTGTAGTGATTGTAGCGCGATAGATAACTAAGCGATCTGCTCACCGATAACAGGAAATATAGTAGGCACCGCGTGTTCACGAAGGAAACCGGGCAGCAGGAATATTTATGCATGAAAATCCAGCAAGGACACAACTCCGAACCGTTGCCCCGGTGTCTTATCTAGAAGAGAGGGCTCGCCAGGCGTACGCGTGTTGCTATTGCATCCTTGGAACACCACATCGTTTCCGCGAGTACCGAGGAAAGCGTTCGGCGTGAAATGTTAGCAGCGTCGTGTCGTTGTCCGTTGAACACCGTAGCCAACACGTTCACCAACGATGAAACTCACCTCGCAACTTCGCGCACACTAAAATCAAATTCTCACCGTAATAATTCACAGAACGCACGCAAGTGCGAAACACCAGAACACCTGAGGGGGCGTGTCGCCGCAGACGAACTTACGAGCGCGCCTTTCCATGCACCGCAATAGGGCTGCACTGAATGACAATGACGTGCGCCTCTCTTCAGGGGGCGCTAAGAAAAAGGTTTTTCGTAAGAATTAAACACTGTCGTACATTCTTGGCACATTGCACCTGCATAATATTGTTCGGGAAATAAATGTAATTTGTGAAACATAAACATTGCTTTACGTCTCAATAAAACTTGGTTTTTCGCTATTGGTGTTTGTTCCCTCCAAACATAGTCGCGCTTCAATCGCAGCACCCATAACTCCCCTTGCTGGTGTCGTTGGCAATAGGTTCTGAACCGTTTTTCGCCCGAAGCTTCGCGACCTATTTGAATCGACCTTGTCATTGTCATTCAGTGCAGCCCTTGCGGTGCATGGAAAAGCGCGTTCGTAAGTTCGTCTGCGGCGACACGCCCCCTCAGGTGTTCTGGTGTTTCGCACTTGCATGCGTTCTGTGAATTATTGTGGTGAGAATTTGGTTTTGGTGTGCGCGAAGTTGCGAGGTGCGTTTCATCGTTGGTGAACGTGTTGGCTACGGTGTTCAACGGACAACGGCGTGAGACGGCTAACATTTCACGCCGAACGCTTTCCTCGGTACTCGCGGAAACGATGTGGTGTTCCAAGGATGCAATAGCAACACGCGTACGCCTGGCAAGCCCTCTCTTCTAGATAAGACACCGGGGCAACGGTTCGGACTCGGAGTAGTGTGCTTGCTGGATTTTCATGGATCAGTATTCCTGCTGCCCGGTTTCCTTCGTGAACAGGCGGTGCCTACTATATTTCCTGTTATCGGTGAGCAGATCGCTAAGTTATCTGTCGCGCTACAATCATTACAATTCACATGTCTTGATACGTTACACGTAAGGTTATAATTTATCGGAACAAAAGGCAAAACATAGTGCACGTAGTGTACGCACTTTCTGTACTTATTTTGACATTTGTTGCTCATTGTGTAGGGTGTGTTCAATTGCGTTATTGTGACCATTGAATAAAACTGAAATATCATTATTTTGGCGTGACCAGGCGTCATTTCTTCTCGTTAGAACTGCAGCGCACATGCAATGCGATCTTTAAGTCCCCTGCGCATGTGCGAAGCAAACAAGCAACGGTGCAAACATGAGAGGTACGCTGTTGCCTACTTTATTCATGCTGTAGAAGATGACACGAACGTAGAATAAAAGCTCAAAGAATAAAGTTTCCTGGTAAAACCAAGGCGAATTGCACGACGGTACACTTAAACACCGCTGTTTAGTCCCGGGTCGATATTAGTTTAGCTAGCGTTGGCTTCAAGCGCATTCGCCAAGAGCTTTCCGGCTCGCCGTAGCGCGAGTCTTTAGCGATCAGGGGCCTAAGAAAAATATTTTGAGGTCAAATTTCGCGCTAGTGCCAACAAAATGACGTCACATTTTTACCGGATATTGCGTCACATCCGCTTTATTTTTTGTTCCGCCGGAAGTGTTCCCTCCTCACACAGATGGCGCTAAGCCCCATGAGCAGCTGATGAGCAGCCATTTTCTGGACGTATGGGCTTCTATGGAAGCTTCGCTACCATTTACATTTACCTTGCCTGCAGTACGGCGTCGCTCATAATCATATCGTGGTTTGAGATGTAGAGCCCCAACAATTATGATTGTTGTATATTGTTGCGAGCCATTTTACGTTTCCACTGTAGCATTTTAGCGCTGTGCTTATGTGTTCAGGATAGCCAGACGTGCAACAGAGATGCTGAATGCATACGGGTATGCGCATAGACAAAACTATAGGTTGTTGGCCCGCACACAAAGTCCACTGCGACAAAAACTCCCTTTGGCTAACCTAATAATTTATGCTATCCAAGGAATCTTGACAAAGCTACAGTGCTGGTAAATGTATACACAGAAATATGTAAGGACCACAATAGTGCAAAGGCTACGCCCCCTAACATACTCGGCGGGCAAAAATTTTGAAGAAAACAAAATCAACACTCGTCACTGCTCACATGATTGACCAGCGAAGCTGGTGACCACCGGCAAACGATATGCAAAATAAATTTGGCATCTTTGCGACGTTCGCGCACGCGCTCGTATTCTCAGTTGACAGATGCCGTGTGAATTTATTTTATTTATTTCGTATTACTGCCAATCTCCCAAAAAGTCATAGCAGGGAGCGAAGATGTATAAATACAAAAGAAGTACGATCAATTCATTTGTACTACGCAAAACGCTAAAGTAATCAATACATGAAGATCGGTAGTACACTGCAAAAACTGTCCTTTAGATTCCTTCAGATCCACGAACAAGATCTACGTAGAACTTACAGATGGCTCTCATTATATGGAAATAGGGAGTACATATTCGTAACTGCCAACGAACATATTGCTTTATTTTCATTTAGGGAGAGAGTGTTCTAGAGTCCTAAAGAAAAAGAAAGTCCTAAAAGTCCTAAAGTCGAAAGTCTTAAAGTTGACTGCGCTGTTAAGTTATTTTCCAACCAAAGACCGTCACGAGCCTACTTTTCTTGCGATAGCAATTATATCGGCACTCTCGACGGGTTTTTGTCGTCGCCGTCATGTTCAGTATAAAGTCCAAATTGATAACATCCCAACGCGCATCGTAGGTTCTACCCGTGAGTAAAAGCTCCCGAGCAGCGGCGACGATAGCGGCTGATGCAGAGATCAAACGAGCTGGCCTACCTGCGTCACTCGGAGGGCGCATGCGATAACATCCCCCCGCGTGTTAGACCTGCCGTCGATGCTGCTCAAGCAGAAACGAAACGCCCCGCCCGTCTTGAATGAGCATGGATGGATGCGAGGGGGGGGGGTGCTTGAGCAGCAACTGCGAACTTTGATCCTAAAAGCGCGTTCACGATCGCTTGCGCGCTCGCTATCTCGCAGGCATCAGCAAACGGCTCGTATACTCTTTTACGCGCGCTCTCAACGCGAAGAGACTGCGAAAAGCGCACCTCTCCCTGGAGCGGCCGTATTCTCTTACACCAACGTTTTGTATAGTTACGCGAGATCGGATCCAAAAGAGTTAGCTGCCAGCCTTCCTTCGTATAACATTACAATTTGTTGCCTTTGCATTCATTGCTTCGCGCTTGCGGTGAAACTGTGATCTTTTTTTCTTCAGACAC
Source organism: Rhipicephalus sanguineus (assembly GCF_013339695.2). Classification (NCBI taxonomy): domain Eukaryota; kingdom Metazoa; phylum Arthropoda; class Arachnida; order Ixodida; family Ixodidae; genus Rhipicephalus; species Rhipicephalus sanguineus. The sequence continues at coordinate 101,498,896 of NC_051185.1, read as the reverse complement.
GATGCGTTTACAGAAGGCCTGGGGAGCGTGCAACTACCACTGTTCTCTATGTGAGCGGTTTAAATCTTTAACCTTTTTTTCAGGTCAACCGAGAGTGGTTAAATTTGTTGTTTTGTGCATGTTACCCTCGCGAGCAACGAGGGTAGACAATATTTTGCTGCCGTCCTGACATACTGGCAGACTGTCTGCGTCTGTTTGCGCGAAGTAGGCATGTGCGAATATTCGACTAGGAATGTTCGAAGGAATATTATTGTATTCGAATTCGCTTCGACACGAATTTAAGGTTCCGAAATTTCAAAGTATTCATAATGAACGAATAGGCGTATATTGGATGGCATGTAACCCACCTGTGAAGGTGGTTTCACTGCAGCCTGAAAATGCAATGCCGTGAAAGCACCTAACCAACAAAATTGCGCAATGCCGCGAAGCCCCACTTCAAGGTTAAATTAACATATTCATCATCATCATCATCATCATCATCAGCCTGTCTACGCCCACTGCAGGGCAAAGGCCTCTCCCATGTTCCGCCAATCAACCCGGTCCTGTGCTTTCTGTTGCCACGTTATACCTGCAAACTTCTTAATCTCATCTACCCACCTAATTTTCTGTCTTCCCCTCACGCGTTTGCCCTCTCTTAGAATCCAGTCAGTTACCCTTAATGACCACCGGTTATCCTGCCGACGTGCTACGTGGCCGGCCCATATCCATTTCTTCTTCTTAATTTCAACTATGATATCCCTAACCCCCGTTTGTTCCCTGACCCACTCTGCTCTCTTCCTGTCTCTTAAGGTTACACCTATCATTTTCCTTTCCATCGCTCTCTGCGTCGTCCTCAATTTAAGTTGAACCCTCTTTGTAAGTCTCCAGGTTTCTGCTCCGTAGGTAAGTACCGGTAAGATGCAGCTGTTATATACCTTCCTCTTGAGAGATAGTGGTAGACTACTATTCATGATTTGATAATGCTTGCCGAATGAGCCCCATCCCATCCTTATTCTTCTAGTTATTTCACTCTCATGGTTCGGCTCCGCGGTTACTAGCTGTCCTAAGTAGACGTACTCCTTTACAACTTCCAGCGTCTCGCCACCTATCGCGAAGCGCTGTTCTCTGCCAAGATTGTTCCACATTACTTTAGTTTTATGCATATTAATTTTCAGACCTACTCTTCTACTTTAACATATTACTCCGACATAGATTAATCATTTTCAGGGCCGTAACCAGAAATCTTTTTCGGGGGGGGAGGGGGGGGTTCAACCATACTTTATGTATGTTCGTGCGTGTGTTTGTATGTGTGCGTGAATATATGCGCAAGCAAAATTGAAAAATTTCGAGGGGGGGGGGGTTGAAACCCCAACCCTCCTCTTGGCTACGCCCCTGATCATTTTTTAAGTTTAAAAGCTTGTTATACGGGCTTATATGTTATAATATGTTATATGTATAGTAACTTTTAAAGTGTGACGTATTTTATCGGTTATAACTTGCATCTTACTGAAATTGAAATTCTGCTACTATTTGATGCTACTAAACGCTACTAAACGTAGCGTTTAGTAGCGTAGCGCTTAGTTTAGTAGCGTTTACTTGCAGCAAAAAGAATGACAGTCGCACATGCCTCGTTCCAATTAAAAAAAAAACGCTGTGCAGGTTAGTTGGGCCTCGACAATATTTATGCTAATTTTTTTTTATATAATGTGTGATGCATACTATTCGAACTATTCGATTCAAAATTATTCGAGGTAATCACTGTTCGCTTCGAACCTAAAATAAATTTGCTTTTCGGACATCCCTACCGCGAAGGCTTCTGTGCGGCGTTCCACGGTGCCTAATAGACAAGGACACAAGGAACATGCGGCGCTGCTTCGTATTGGTGAAAAGCGTCCCTTTATGAAAGCCTCCTTTCGGGACTGTGGCACGGGAGTACAAACCGGTTCGCTGCAGCGGCGGCGGCCTGCGCATCAGCTTCTCTGCAATGCACGATTGCTAGCGGCGTTTTGAAAACAGATGCGCAACTCCGCCACATAAAAGTAACATTTACAGTAACTCTAGGGTGCAGTAAAGCTTTAGGGTGCAGGCGCTCTCAGCGACCCGTAGCGGCCGCCGCTACGGTCGTCGAAAATTAAAGGGGGGAGGGGGTAAGGGCACCGGTACCCTGTTCCTCTTAGATCCGACCCTGGAATTTTCGTGGTTGTTGCAATTTCATTCCGAGCTGCGTCTTGAGAGGTTCGTGCATGCTCGCGTGCGACTGCAAATCTTTCTAGCCTCTCCAACGCAACATGCCTAAAAAGAAAAAGACAACCTGTTCCATGACGTTATGCAAAAGAACTCGTGCAATGAAAAGGCATCGATTCTCATTCAGAACTTCTACGGATCCAGTATGCCTGCAAGAGTGTGCGTGAAATATCAAGGGAGGTCCCTCATGTGTACATAAATTTCATTTGACTGTTCGCTGATTCTTACTTTTAATGAATTATTTTTCTTTTTTATATGCACCTATCTTTTCCTTTCACTGTTTACTCACATTCTGCGCGAAAATATCTGTCTTTGCGTCTGTTCATTTTATTTTTGTTCTTGATGTAACCGCTATAATTGTCAATGAATATTTCAATCATTGTACTCAAACATTACTGCGTGAAAAAGAATGTTAATCAACTAGAACGGAAACCCCGAATTTCCTACATGTTTGTTCTCTACGCCAGCATGTGCCGTTCAGAAGAAGCTAATCTGCCCGCATAGTCTCCAGAGTTTTCTTCGTTTTACAATTTATCAGCGCCATGTGTGGCCTTGGTTTCAACGGGAAACTCCACAGAGCGCAGGCTCACACGCGCGAAAGCACGCCAGCGAGCGGCAGCGCCGTCTGCACGCTGGATCGCGCAATCTTTCCACCTGGCAGGCGCGCTCACGACACTAAGGAGACCTTCCTAGCCCGTATAGTTCTGCGTTCGTGTGATCGTCGTGCCGGGTTCTGTTTGTGCGGTCGACTTTTAACGCGCTGCCTCGCATTTTGTGTATTGTGTGTTGTATTTCGTGGTTACTGACGTAAGCGCAACTATACGCGGTACCAGGCAAATAGTCACCAGATGCCGACCGTGCGACTTGAATCTCTGCGACTGCTTTGTTCGGTGTGACCGACGGACGCGATTCATAGTTTTGAAGAACACCTTCAAATGTTTCCGCACGTCAGTGAGTAGCAGCGCCGCAATCCTTTGTCGACGACGCGTTCTGTCGCCCTGGAAAATGCTTTGACGCTCGGGGACGGCCGGTAGCTCGGCGATTCCTCGCTTGGCGCACCATTGGAAAGCGGCGGTCATCTAGCAGTGTACGCTGCCAGCGTATTTTTTATTGCCAGAGGTAAGTGAACGTTACGCTTCGTACATTGTGAGGTATTGTTATTGTAGTACGCCTTGTCGCCGAAGAAAATCGCATAACGTGTTGGTAGTGTATGCGGTTTTAGTTGTGAGGATTGCGCTCGCGCATGACATTTGTCAAGAACGTAGTCGGTATTGTTATAATGTTTTGGTAATTAGCTCGCTTGCACGCACTGCTCTACGCTAATATTTGCTGAAAGGAGACAACATTTTTGTCAGGCTCACCATTGTCATGCGTTTTATGCATGTCTCTCGACAAATTACTTGGAGTAACGCCGTGAAACCGAAGCTTCAACATCCATTTCGTTCGCACGAGCTCTGAAGGAATAATCATCAGCCACCGTGTGAATCGTGAATCGGTACAGTGGGAGAAATATAGTGTATTTAGGGATGTTTTCTTTAGGCGTGCATTTTATTTGTCATTAAGTAACGTGACCCTCAAAAGCGTTAGGTTAGCATCCTTGGACATTGCTTATCATCTTTCAAGCAATAGATAATATAGATTTGCTAAAAATGCAATTTCTGCAGCATGACATTGTATTTTGTTCAGTTGGTTTGCCCCATTTTTATCCTTTATGCACGTTCACCTAATTTGACAAGCCGTACTTTCAGCTGAATTTTCAATTGCTTTTAGCACTATATGTGCGTCCGTGTATTGAAGTCCCACCTCTCATCGCATAATAATAGCTTGTGAAGAACGACGCTTGTCTTGAATTAGCCATTTATCAGAGCTCTTACTCCCTCCTCAAAGGGCAAGGTGCTGCTGGCACACCTGGTTCGGCTTTTCTTAACTTTTTTTTTTGAATGCTGAAGTTTTTTGCAACGTACTGCAGGTAGCAAACAGCAGCGCCTCGACAAACAGTGGAGTGCTGACCATGCAGTCCAGAAGGTGGCTGAAGCAAGTATGCTATAGGAGGTGCTTATTCAGGCAGAAGAAATAAGCATCTGTAGCCAACGTAAAGGTAATGTACAAAGTTCCATTTAATGAAGAAGAATCTTGTTTTGAGCTAGTCATGTCGAAGGGAAACAATGAGCGCTAGATAAATGAGATGGAAATGCAGAGTAACAATGTTATGTATGCCAGCAACCAACTTAAGTTTATTCATGCAAAAGGGTTATTTCCAACTGGTTCATTTGGGGGAAGAGCCCACAGTTTCCACGAATGGGCATACCTGGTAGCCGTTGCACAACCTGTTACTGTGTTTTCGCACTCATTATTATGTGCCACTTACTCCTGTGACGTTCCACCAAGGTGAAATTACTTCACATAAACAGCAGCGAGAAGGCTCTTGCTAGCCAGTTCAATTAAGACAGCGTTACTGTAGCTTTTAGTTCCAGTAAACCAGCTAAGCTGTATAGAAGAGCGTACTCCATGTTTGTCACCATGGACAGTGCATTTTGCCTGGGAACATGGCTTAGTTTTGCAAAGGAAAATGTTGCCTTTCTGTAAAACGTGGTACTGGGAAATGGCATTGTGCCAAAAATATTAAGGTTTATGACTTCTTGCAGCACGCATTGTTGTACAGGGATGTTAGCGTTTTCATAAATGCAATGCATGGTGCTTGAAGAATATAGCGGCCCACTTTAAAATTTATAACTTCATGATTTCAGTATCTGGGACAGACTTTACTGTATACGATTTGTTTCTGGAAAGCTTCAACCTATCTTGCAATTCTTCAAGGCCAATACTGAATTTGCTGTGTACATTTGGCTGCACATTCTCATCACTTATGCTAAACAACAGGCTTGAGTGATGTGTGGAATTCCTGTCAATCAATTTTATTGATTACCTCGGACGATCTATTCTGCTTCCCACAGTTATTGGGTGCTTTGTGTGCATGTGCTATGCATGCTAGAAATGAAAACAGGGAATGCAGCTGGCAGCATCAACGAGTACAATGCCCATAGGCTATTATGAGGTGCGAAATGTTGCCACTGCTAGAATTTACATTATGTGTGCATGGTACAGCTGATGGTGTAATTTAGCACTTTCCAGCTACTTACGCAGTTGGAGCAGATGTCGATCATGTTTACTGTGGTATGGCACGGCCACCAAGTTCGTGCATTCTGCATACCAGGAAACCTGACACGAAGCAACGTATTGCTGTGATGGCAGCTAAGTGAGAACGAATGAGTTTGTCTTCTCTGTACATTTGTCAATATCATTACACAGGCTTGTTAAGTGCATTCAAGCGGCTTTAGCAATGCACTTGCAGCTACAGAGCCAGTAAAGGCAGCCAATTTCATCATCAGAGTTCACTCTGCAAATCCCACTTTCCATAAAGGGCATTGTTTTGTGATAGCTTAAGGTCAAAACTTGCTCAATAAACACTTCTTGGTGTCTGACATTACATGAATTATGATAATTGTTATATCTCATGTGAAATTATGCCATTGTTTTTTTTTCATATTCTTACTTTGCATACACACTTTACGACTGACTGCACCCTCCCCAACCGAATCTTTACTAGTGCTACATTCTGTTATGGGTGAAAACAATTATTGAACTAAAAACCAGGCCAAGGAAAGCAGTATGATGCCCTGTAATGTAGGAGGATGCCGCTATTGCAGTGTTTAGTCTAGAGCTGAATTTAATGAGAAAGGGCAGCAATGTAGGTCACCTGTTGATATTTGCAGACCATAATTGTGTTGTGGTCATTTTGTTATCGCAGGAAGCATCTTCAAAAAGCAGTGCTACAAGGATGTGAGCAGCAGTTTCCCTTCAACGAACGGGTCAAATTCATGGAAGCCACGTGCCTGCTGTTTCTGGCCTACACAAACATGCAGCCACCATAGTAAAGTTCTTGCAAAGGTGTGAGACATCCCTATGCTGCATGGATTGAGCATGTTAATTGCCTGTTTTTTATAGCTTATAGTGATATGTCTACAAGTGTACTTCCTTCTAGTGTATATTTACATTCTCTTAAAGGGCCAGTCAGCAAGCTCCGACTTCTTTTTTTTACACCTCCCAAACAAGCTCGCTAATTCGTACAGAGGGCCGCAGGAATCACATTGTCCGAATGTCAGACACTCCACTTCTAAAAACAATAACCGCACCTCCTCTTCAGCGCTTGACCAGTCCTCTTTGCTAGCGAAGTGGTGTAATGTTGCCTATGAGCAACATTAAGTAACGCTGACTGTTGAATAGTCCTCTGCAATACGAAACGGCATTTTGGCTTTGTGATGATGCAGTATCTGTGGTTGTCACAAGTGTTGCGAATTGGTTTATCTCGCCAGTGCTTTTACTGTGCTTCCTCACCGCACCACTCTGGCACAGTGGCACATCGAGGAAGCCCCTCTTCAGGATGGTCAGGCTGAGCGAGAAACTGAAACCAGCTGGAATGTTCGTTCTATCCCCTGTGGCTTCATTATTACACCACTTAATGAAAAAATTCATGTGACAACATGTTCACGTTGTACAAGCGTGCAGTTGCCACAAATTTTAGACTCCGGGGTTGTTTAGGGGCCCTTTAGCCTTAAATTATGAATGGTAAATTCACACGTCACGTGGTTTTCTTGCTTTATTTTTTGCAATGCTGATTTTTAAAATAGCATGTCAGCTTCTGTGAGTGGTAATTTATACATTTATCATACAAAACATCCTGCTATATTCAACAAGTGTTGTTATAGATTTTTCATGGCACCAGAGCCACCTGCTTTTTGCCGTGTGGCAGCTACATGGAAGTTCATTGCTATGCTGCTTTGTTTAACTGATATCTTTTCAATCAGTGCGTTTCACAGTCCAGGGTGTTTGGTGTATTTGCATCTTGATGTGTTTAATATCATACAAGTGATGGATTTTTTCTGTCTTCTAGTGTTTACTTTGCAGCTATTTAACTGTGGTTTTCAGGGACATATCTAGACAGGAACATCAATTCTGCTAAGCTTTGGTTCGAAAAGAGACGCTGAACAGGAGTTCCTTAGGTGCATGCCCTGAGCACCAGCACTTTGGATTACAGAAATATCTAAACTGCATAATGTCTGCAGCTCCTTGCTTAATTGCATGTCTTTCTTCAACCTACAGCTCTTTCCATAATCCTTAACATTAACCTACATTACCAAGTGAACATCCCCCGCTGCAATACAGTGGTTATAATGGTCAGCTGCTGATCTGAACTGTGCGGGTTCGATCCTTGATGGAGTGGTTGCACTTTCGGTGGAGGTGCAAATCCTAGAGGTTCCTGTGCTTTTAATTTCACGTTTACATACAGAACCCCATTGTTATTATTACATCAGCAAGTGGACAGAGTGGTAATTCTAGATTGTATACATATTTAGTATAATAGACAGCTGAGCAGGTTGGTAGGTATTCATGTTAAAAAGGCAGGGCATGCAAACATGGACACAAGAGAAAAACCAAGACACCGCTAACGCCAACTGGAAAGGTGGACAGTGGCACAAAATAAAGTAGACACAGAAACTTATCTGTGCATGCCCAGTCAAGAGGCGATACCTATCAATCTGGCACGCGCGATAGTCTACGTGAGAGATAACTGCTCAAGCATTTGATTTCTTCTTTATACTAGTTAATCGACGGTTGGCTCTCTTGTGCACTGCCATTATCGATATGCCAGGCCTCGACAATTGGACGCATTTCTTCATTCATGTGCTTGTACAAAACTGCATTCATCGAATTTTGGCGTGCATTTACGCTCTCAACAATGTAAAGGTAGATTAGGTGATGAGCCTCGAGTTAGTGATCTCAGCGTTTTAGGTGTCTTGACTCTCTTGTGTCCATGTTTGCATGCCCCATCTTTTTAACATGTATTCATATAGTGCGTAAGAGAAATAGGTTATCTAGTGAGTTATTTGGAAAGTAAGTTTAGGGCGAACACCAATATAGCAGTGTAAATTAAATTTAAGCGATGAATGCATCGGGCTGGATTAGGAAACAATATAATGGCGAAATATAGCCGTGTGCTCTTTGCTTATACTTGTCTCAGTTTCTTGTCTCGTATGCTTTGACAATGACCAGGTGTCGTGTTGGATGCTACCTATTGGTCATGAGCTATACATAGACAAAGCAGCGGCTGTTTGGATGCTTTCTAAACAGCTACCTCATGGGGAGAGAAAAGTTCATTTGGGTTATGTGAGGCATGCTAAAAAAAAGTCGACTTGTTTCTGATGTTTTTGTTTTCCTGGCAGACATTCTACACGAACTTGCCCAAAGGCGGAAGGAAGGCACGCACAGATGGACGCACAGAAATCATGGGGCTGCCGTAGAAGCTGTGAATGAGCATTAACCTGTGAGTATGTGTCTGAAACATTTTGCTGAAGCCTTTTATTTTGGCTGAACATTCTTATCGATGCTTTGTATTCCCTGATTTGTAGTGCAATATTGTTACACCCTGTTGCTTTCACAACAGAGCTCTTTAGTCTGGTACAAGGCCCAAAAAGTTCGACCTAGATGACCAAATTGCGGCAGCCAGTTGTTTCCACAATTAATGCATTAGTGTAAAAAACGCAATAGAAGGAGCACAAGAAAAAGGAAGACACAAACAGTGCTGTGTTCGTGTGCTCAGTCTTCTGCACTGCTTTGTTTACGCTCTGTCATACCAACACACACAAGCATCCATTTTAGCTTATGTAGTAGTCCAGCTCATACACTTGGTAACATTCTCCAACGGCAGGATTACCGGATATCTGGCTTGTGAAGTCAATCTAAAGTGCATGCCTGTTCGTGTAGACTTGTGTGCATCCACCATTGAGATGGAAATGCAGCTGTGTTTTAATATTTTAGCCAGTATAGCTCGTGAATGGAATTTGGAGCTGTGACAGCAACACTTTTAGAGGGGGCGAGTTACTAAATTATTGTGTATTTCTCGATGTTTGCATGTTATAAAAACATAGCTGGTTAAAATTAGTCCAGATTTTACGCTATCTCTTAACACATGACCTTCCGTACTGTTCAAAGGCATTGAACCATATGAAATGCTTTGTGCCTTTGTGTGTGTGCCGAAGGTTAGGAGTCATTATACTAGAGATAGATAAAAATAGGTCAGAGGTTAAAGTAAATTTTTCGCAATCAACTTCTTGTGGGCAGTTATTCAGAGCAGGGTTTTGAAGTAATTTAGCAATACAAGCAGATTAGTGCTTCATTTTAGTGTCTGACAGTGCACACTGTTTTATTTTAGTACCTATTTGGTTCATTTCACGCCAGTGTGCCAGGTCGTTTTTTGACCATTTCCAATATTTTGTAAAACTGGTGCTGTTATGTTTCAGTGTGGGAAGTAGTCATTCAAGCGTTATTTTCGGGGAAAGAATTGCATGATGCAGCAAAGACCTTTCAAACTTCGCATGCAGAAATGAAGCTGTGTCAGGCAAATTAATTGACACATGGTTATTGCGTCGAGCTACTACTACAAAGCATTTGTTTCTTTAACATAGTCACCAATCTTTCATGACTATGATAGTCGAATTTATTTTGATTTCAATTTATGCTATTTGCAGTCGTGAGGAAACATTGCAAAATGCACTATTTTTAAGTATATTGTAAAAAAGACTGAATGCTTCATGTGAAATATATTCACAGTATGCGTTCAGTGCATATACCAAGGGTTGAAAATGCTGCTGGCAAAAAGAAGCAAAAATGTCTTCAAATTGGCACTTGGAAGAAGTAGTGTTTGAACCCATATTGCGGGCTCTCTTTCACTGTGTAGCAATCCCAGCTAAAATGTTGCCTACACATCATAATAGTGTGCTTTCCTCGTGCGATAATTTAGACAAAGTTTTTAAGGTGTAATATTATCTTCAAGCGAAAAATAATTTTTTTCAAATGAAAAATAACAAGGCTGTGGGAAGTTTCTTGGAGCTTTGCCTTCACTGCACAGCACATCATTGTTCTTGCATAGTATTTCAGACAGAAGTATTGCTTAAATCTGCAACATTTAGACTTGCACTATATGAGCACAGGGGCACCCGCGTGAATCCTGTGCCAATGTGCTGTGCAGCGAAGGTCAAGGAACGAGACTCTGTGCAGGCTAGGGATTATTCACTTCAGTAAATTTTTCCTTGCTTACAACCAAGCAGTATATATATTTTTTTTAAATGGAATATAAATTGCCAGCAAAGTATACCACACAATAATGTCTTGGCGACATTTCTGTTTGGAATGCTACATAGCAAAAGCTAAGCTGCAATATGGGTCAAAAGCTATTTTTTCCGACTGTTACAGTTTGGGTGGAACGTTTCTGATTATTTTGTTTTTATAGTAGTTTTATGACAAAGTGGATATCTATTTACTTATTTATTTATTACTTGACAATACTGCTGACACCAGTAAGCAGTATTGCAAAGTGGGCTACAGTGATAAGTTACACATAAAATGATCTTGCTAAGCAAAAACAAACAGAAGCATAACATATACAAAACACAAGATAAACCAAGTACATCTATACAACCGTCTTAAGGAAAATGATAAGGGAACAGCACAAAATACAAAGGCAATGAACTTTGGAAATCAACCTTCGGTATTCCATACGAAAGAATTAGTCTTTCTTCTGATAAATGTTAACATTAGAACTTCAGCATTTTGCAGTGTTTCCTTATGGCTGAAAAAATGTAACTTGAAATGCAAATTAGTAAACAATTTTAGCCATGAAACACTGCCACCTTCAGATTAAAGAAAGAAATATTCTGCATTAAAACGGGAACAAACAGCGCTGGACACGGGACGAAGAAAGAACAATAGACGAGGGTGCTGTCGCCTTCGTCTACCTTTTTTTTTCCGTCCCGTGCCCAGCGCTGTTTGTTCCCGTTGTAATCATGTACTAACCAGCCCAGTTAGGTGCTTTCCTGAAATATTTTGCTCTAATTGCTCAAAGCAATAACTTTGTATAAGTTATCTTGCGTGACGCAGTTTCACATCTGTAGATGGATGGATGCTATGTGTGTTCCCTTTAAAGCGAGGCATTGACATGCAAGTGGCCAAGCTCAATTTTTGAATTGGCTTAATGCCTTTCCTACCTGAATTAAATTTCTTTCCTTAAAAAAACTTATAATAGGTAGCTTATTTTTCGGCATTGTACATAAAGACCCTGCAAGTTTGTTTCTGGCTGTTCTCGCTGCTTTTCCACTACCAATCCTCCATCTGTCTTTTACTGATTTCTCTTGTGGATGTGTTCATCTTTATCAAGCTTTCTCTAAGCCTAGGGCTTCATGAGAGCTAGTTCCCAACACGTACATGGGTGGACATTTTTACATTCATTTAAAAGGTGGTCCGTCATTTCCATATCTCTCTCACAATCAGTGCATGTGACGCCTACTTACTGGATCTCACTTTATGACTGCATATTTTAAGACAAGATTAACTCGCTTCAGACATTGCACTAGCTTATCATATGCTTCCCTCCTTACTTCGTCCTTATTCTTGCGATAGTTACTCAGAGCTTTTCATTTTTAGTATTTGCTATCCATTAAATCATCTCCACCTCTCTGACACTGCACCTAACGCTTATCGTGCATAAAGTTTAATGCATGCTCTCAGCATCACGAAATTTCGTCCTGGAAATTAGCACTTGACTACAGGTATGATCTTTTTAGCAGCATGATCTTTTTCAACAGCAAAGCAGTTCGTTAAAAAACCACCTTTTATACTTAAAATGGGGATGACTAATTCCATACCTCGTTTATTAAAGTTAACCTCTTTCAATTTCCTTACGCTTGCTCTTTGTGTTGTGCTTGCCTCATGGTTCGCAGTCTTTGTGGATCTGGTATATTTAAAGAGTTGAATAGCCGGTCACCTGCTTATGACACTGCAGCTTAAGTATTGCACCCACTATCATTGCCATAGTAGCATTTGGTACAGTAGAGGTTTGTAATGAATGTAACGAGATGTGCAGCTCATGAAATAATTGTTGAACTACGAATGTTGTTGGAGCTAGTGATTCAACAAGAGGACTCCTCTTTAGAGGGGCAACGAATTGCATCAAGGTTGCTGCAACAACTTAGACACATCAATTTGTTGAAACATTGGCTCCAACAACACGCTTTGTTCAATGGTTTGACATTCATTCAAGCCGCCATCTTCAGCTCAACTTTTGTCGCGTTAAGATGTACAGGATATACAACTGTCATGTTGTTTTCTGATAGAATTCAAGAGCTATTGATAGCAAGCCTTGCTTCTCAATTTAATTCTCATCCTTTACGTTTACGCTTTAATCTTTGTCATCTTCAGCCTTATTATATGTGCACTGCAGCAGTAGCCCTTCACAGTGGTCTACAATTTGCCTCATCTTGTGCGAGCCGATTCCATTTTATACATGCGCAATTCTTCATTTCTTCACCCACATAACTCTCGGCCTTCTCGGCAGCATTAAGTACAAAAATTGTAACTGTTAAGACTTTTGCTTCAACATCATGACAATAATTGAATAGAATTGGTAATGCACGTAAATAAATACTCTTGCAGTTAGAACGTAGTGTGTTTAACCCTGAGTTCTTGTGTACTATAGCAATGAGTCTTCGTGAAATCATGCTGCTTGTTCTTCATATAATTAGAACGAGTCCAGAAATATCTGCAAAATACCGTTTCTGCTTTTTTGATTTCTGAAACAGTGATGCTAAGGGAGGCCATGTGCACATGCACCATGGCAATGTTTAAATGTGTGTAAATTCTGAACATTGCTGTTGCTCTAGGTGTTTTCTTTCACTTCCTTTTCAGACGTACAGAAAGGAGCGAAGTGGAGCTGTCCATGGGCCGTGCACACAGTTTCATAAGCAGGCTTGCAACACTTTTGACAAATATGTTCCTGAATACATCTGCCAAAGTGGCATTTAAAGAAGCATGTAGTAGTGTACTTCACTGTTTATTTGGCATGAAGCAGCAGGTATGCTTCCGTCATCAGCAAGTTCATACAGTACAGTGCATCTACACATGGCATGCTACCCCCACATCTACCAGCTCGGGATGTGTAGCTTGATTGTAAAATGTTTACTTTGACTTAACACAACAATTATTAACAAAATGACATGAAAGTTTCGCCACCTATGCAGGCGACATTCTCAGTATACGCTGCCAAATATAAGCGGAGTTTGACCAGTCCATTAGTCGCACATTTCCTTGTAAAGATCTCGTAGAGGGCTGCTGTTGTTGTTGCAAGCCAATGCGCCGTGATGAATGAACCATGATTCCAAGATTTTGCTTTTCCTCCGACCTTTGTACACGAGGTAGCATCGTCGAATTGATTAGGTCAAAGTTATGCCTTGTCATTCAGCAGCGTTCAACAAGCTCCGTCTTAGAACATGTTGCATGGGTGGTTTTCGCAACATCCTCTTTGTGTTCTTTAACCTTCGATTACCTTCTTCAACCCATTTCGCCTATGCAAGTTGTGTCGCAATCCCCACATTGTACTTCGTAGATGATCCCGCTCTAATCTTCGGCGGTGTTTGTGTATACCTTGTCCTTAGGACATGTGTTCACAAAGCCCAAAGACCGCACACCTGCGGATGATTAGAGCAGGGTATTCTACAGAGTACGTTGTGGGGTTCACGACACCACTTACATTGGCGAATTGGGCAGGAAAATGCCAAAGACGTTCAAAGAACACAAAGTGGGAATGTTGCTAAAGCCACCCATGGAGCGCATTTTAAGACAGCTTGTTGAATACTGCAAGACGACAGGTTATAGCTTCGACCTTAACAATGCGACGATGCTGGCTCAGGAACGAAGGTGGAGGAAAACTATTGGAATTATGGTTCATGCGTCATGAAGCATCTGCTTGAAACAACAACCACAGACCCATACCGAACGTGTACGTGGACGTATGTGGCTAGTGGACTGGTCGACCTCCGCTCACTTGTTGCCAGCGTATACCGAGACTGCCACCTGCATAGGTGGCAAAGCTTCTATGGGATTTTATGGTGCAGTTGTGGTACAAAACAGTTATTTTGCATTAAGGTAAATGTGCCGTATTATATTGGACAGTACGGGCAGACCATTCTTTAGTATCTTAATGTAGGAGGCACGTAAGAAGACCTTCTTTGAAGGAAATTGTTTTATTCTGGTCACGGAACAGTGTTCTCATTCAAACAAAGTGACGGAGTGCTTTGTTTTATCTGTGGTAACGAAAGCACTTCGTAAGAAGACTCCTTTTTAGAGAAATCGTTTAATTCGGATCGCGGAAAAGTGCTCGGCACCGCTATACCTTCAGCTTTGTCCGTGTTTAGGGGCCAGATTTTTGCAGCGTACAGCAATGCACATGGTATACTACAAATGAGTTTATCATTTGTAGTATAATAATGATCTACTACTACACTACAATTTCAATACGACAAATTATGGCAAAACTACAAATTGCGAGAATTTCAAGTGCAGGGTGCGCAAACATGCACTCAATCAGGTTATTGAAGCGCAAAATACGGAACAGGTTACAAGGGGAAAAAAGTTCACAGAAACTGCTCGGCATGATTGTACTGTAAATCCAGTTCCACCATAGCTAAGAACGTACTAAAAGTTGAAGCGTTAGTAGCATAATGACTAAGTCGATTCCATTCCCTTATTATTTGATGAAAATATGCATATATATTTATTGCCCGAGAGTACCTGTAGTGCAGTGTTTTACGGAACGGCGTTCCAAGAACTAGTTCCGCTTTTGGAGCAACGGAGGAACGCCACCGTTCCATTTAGGATCGGTGGAACTGTAACGGTAACACGTTACGTTTATGTAGGAACGGCAGAGGGAACGGCGTTCCTTCCGTAAACGTTGCTCGGCATTGAACAGGCACACGCACGCAGCACATCATGCAGAACAGGGCGTATGGGCGAACGCGTGAGGTGCAAGAATCTACGCTCGCCGCTCAGTTGACTATGCAGCATTTGATTTTCACTATAAGGCACCCGCCTGGGGCACAGCGAAGCGCGCTATGCCGAGATGGACTGCGTGCAGGAGGAACAGCTGATATTTTTTTTCGTTTTGTCTGAGCCACTCTGACAGTAATCAAGCGCCGTTGTGGAGTGTGTGTTGTGTGTGTGTGTGTGTGTGTGTGTGTGTGTGTGTGTGTGTGTGTGTGTGTGTGTGTGTGTGTGTGTGTGTGTGTGTGTGTGTGTGGCCGTTTCTGCTACTCGTCCCCGTTGCCTTGTCGGCGTAGGAAGAAGTGGGGGAGCCGACTTATCGTGGTCGAAGCGCCTGCGAGTTGTTCCGCTGAGACCTCGAACGGCGTCAATCATCGTCGCCAATCTGGCAATCCATACGCACAGGACAGATCTAGAGGAACCAATCATAGCTCTAGAAGCCGCAGAAAGTGACAGAAATCCCAAGTGGTGATACCCCCACCGATATCCCACGCGGTGGCCTCCCACTGAGCATGAATGGTCTTGGACCCCAACGTAACGGTGGCGAAGTTACACTTCGGTTCTATCCCTTAGGAGTGGGTGCCTTGCCGTTTGCTGCGCACGCTTCCGACGTTTTATTAGATGCGAAGCATCTTAAGGCGGAGCTCAATCCGGTGGTGGTGGTGGTGTGCGGCGTGACCACCCTTACTGCGCATGCGCATACCCTCTCCACATCCCCTCTCTACTGACCCTCTCCCCTCCCGCTCTTCCTCCCCCTCTCCTCTTTCCCCTCTCCCCTCCCCCTTTCCACTGTTCCTCAAACGTGGGCTAGACATGCCGAAATTCTCTCCTGCTCAACGCCGCGATGAGCTCGAGCGCATGCGCGTCCCCTCCGCTTCTCTGTCCACTCCTACGCTGCCCCCCTCTCGCCTGCCTGTCGACCGCGTTCCCCGCTCGCCCTGTGAGAATTAACGGCCAGGCTAGATGGAAGATATAACGCGCGTAGCGTCCCTCTCCGCGTTCCACGACGCGAGGTCGGTAGCATGCCCAACGAACGCCAACGGAACGCGATCGTGCAAGTGCTCCGGCTTCGCATCGCCTCATGGTCCCCTTTAGCGGGAGATGGTGTAATTTTTGGTTTTATGTTCGCGCGGCCGTCGACTGAAAAGCTTCAGCCCAGTTTCTATGTTTTATTGCGATAGCAATTGTATAGACAGTCTCCATGGGTTTTTGCCGTTGCACTCATGTTCCGTGTAAAGTCCAGATTGACTAAGATGCGCCCGCGCAACGTATGCTCTACCGCGGGTAAAAGCGCGCGAGCGGGGGAGAGGAAAGCGGCCGAAGCAGAGATCAAACGAGCCGGCCCATTTCCGTCGCTCGTAGGGCGCGTGCGATAACATTGTGCCGAGATAGTTTGGTTTTAGGAAAATAGTTAAATGATTCACCTTGTACCTTTCCGTGGAAGAGCTGTATGCGGGTGTGCGTGAAGCTATCATAGGGCAATGGAAGCACGGCACTTCAATGATTTAGAGCACCCTACCATTCGAGGCAGCTGTTAGTACACGCGATTATCAAGGAGACGCAAGCCTTTCAAACGATTTCGAGAAGTACGGGCACTCTGCTTTGGTTGACGATGTAATTTAGTATATAATACTGTTTAGAAAAAGTTTATTTACACTATGTACAGAGCATAAATTATGCGTGACATATCAGTGTTCAGGGATACATTCATATTTTCACAATTGTACATCGCAAGAACTAACACTTTCGCATAGGGCGAACAGCAGACGTCTGATCAACATAACAACAAACGCACATAGCTCACAATTGACACAATAGAGAATAGGGTAAACGGGTAGGTGTACATACTCTTCCATCGTGTACATGAACTTGGTGGTAGATTCACCAGGACATGAGATACCCAAGATGGCGAAAACAGATCGAACGGGCGAGAAGACAAGCACATCAACTCCGACCCGACGGTGCGGCCTAGCACCATGTCGGCAGAAAAATAAATTGGACCCGTTAACGCTCAACGCCGACAAAAGGGCATGACCAATGGCGCAGACACTCGCGCTCCCCCAAGAAGAAAAGCTCCTCAGAGAGGAACTCGAGGATCTCACGCCTCATGCGCCCAAAAATCGGCCACAAAGCACGTCGACGGCCATTCCCAGCGACGGCTTCGCAGCGGTTGCGCCAAAAGATCAACAGGCCGGGAACTAGTAAGAGTGCCGTGAAGCGCCTAGTGGGAACCAGCCGACGGACACGAACCCTCGCACACCCTGTACAGGAAAACTAGCATGGGCCGCATGCCAAAAAGTCGAGCGACCATGCATTCGATCGTCGCATGTCGGTTGGTGTCAACCATGACAAAGTTGGGGCAAGTGGAGGTGCGTACCACCTGCCATGGTTGCAGCCGATCGTGAGTGGGGAGCAAGCCCCAGCCGCATCGCCAAACAGTCACGAAGGTGACCCGGCAACGCCGCGGCGGCTCTGTGTCTCCATGGGCGACTGATTACCGCATGCCGGTGTCGGGGTACCAAAGGCAGCACAACGGCGGCCATTGTGTCCACCACTTTCGCTTCGGCTACATTCACCTCGGGGCATGTCGTCTTTAGACCGCAGTAGAAGGCTAGGAGGGCACGATAGACAGTCGATAAACATGAGGACTGCGGACCACAGTTGATAGGACCAGCGGGCACTAGGACACGTAGGGATGGGCCTAGGTCGTAACGCGCGAGTGTTTGCGCAGGCGAACCATTATGATTTAAAACGCGCAATAACGTGCACAGGGACAGGATGGAAGCCGTAACGGCCACGTCGGGGAAAGCGAAGCCTCCTCGGTGGCGCGGTTGCGCTATTGTGGGGAGCGATAATAATTCCGTACCACCAGATCAAAAGAACGAGGTGATCAAGCGCTAAACTTTCTGTGAAACGCGGAGTGGGGATTTGACGGTGCGACATAAGTACCAAAATTTACCGAGGTAGACTGATTGCGACAAGTACCGGCGTTCTTAGCAGTGGTTTGCGCAAAAATATCTTCGATAATGAATGTGTGGTTTGGGAAAAGAGTTAAATGAGCTAGCTGACGTTGTACCTTACCATAGAAGAGTTTATGCCGGCATCTGTAAAGCTCTCACAGTAGAATTGAAAAACAATCTCTTAAGCGCGACAAGTAATTCAGTTACAGTACCTTACCGGATCAGAAACGTATGCAGCTGTACTTCAACAAAATTATGAAAGAGGCGCTTGACTTACAAGCGATTCAGAGAAATATGGGTACTCTACCATAGGACACTACATAATGGACTATTGAAGGTACGGTGTGCTGTACTAGCAGAAGCAGTGAACACGGCATACTACTACTGGAGCCAAAGATGTGCCATCTCCTACATCGTATCAGAGTCATTCATTCAATTCTCTTTATGGTCACGAAACTGCGCCGTCACGCTATGGGCGAGCTTCATACGCTGCTCTAAAATGCCGCAACGCGCCGCCGCTGCGCCACAGAGGCGATAGTATGCGCCGTCCGCGTATTGAAATACTCGCGCAGTGCGAGACAAGCTGCATGATATGATACGTTTAAGTTAGCGTAAACGTTGTCTCAGGAGTAGGATGCCTAACAGGTGTTGCGTGCCGGGGTGCCGTTTCGGCTACAAGGGAACGGGAAAGGTGTCGTTTTCTTTACCATTAGACAAGCAGCAGCGCGAGAAAGGGAAGCGGGCGATACCGCGGCAGCAAAGTGGCGATTTTAACTTGGAGTCGAAGTAAAAACGCGTATGTGCGAACCATTTCGACGCCTGGGACATTGTCACTGCGTATGACTTTAACATCAACGGCGACTCCGTGTCTCGGAAACGCGACAAACCAACGCTGCAGGCTGACGCCGTTCCAAGGATTTTTGAAGGACTTCCTTCGTATCTCACGAAGTGCAAACCTAGAGCTCGCTCATCGACAGTGCGACCACCATGCAAATGACCACGTGAGTCGTCCTGTGAAGGACGACTCACGTCCTGTGAAGAGCTCTGTGAAGACGTCCTGTGAAGTCGTCCTGTGAAGAGCTTCAAGCATCGTCGGCGCTCTGTTAATACCGCATCGCAGCCACACAAATGGGCGTGTAACAGCTCGTATTTTTGCCTATGTTTACAACTGGCACCGCTGACACTTTGCAGCGAATGCACGGTGTTTAATTTGACGGAAATGTTAAAAAGTTGTACCTATCGTAGTGTCGTAGTGTTGAGACGAAAGGCGCTTGCGAGGCCGCAGCGGCCGCATTTCGATGGGGTCGACGTGCAATAACACCAGTGCGCTGAGAATTAGGTACATCTAAAAGGATCCAAGGTGGCAAAAATCATTCAGAAGTCTCCCGCTTTGGCGTTCGTAATTATATTTTGCTATTCTTTCGTTAATCCCCGAGTGTTCGTATTTTTTCGACTGAGTCCCTACGTGGGAGCGGCCCGCGATCCCCCTCCCCTTATAAAACGGGGGTGGATTCCGTCAGAACCTCAATAAATTTTTTTATCTATCTATCTATACCACCGCGAGCTGCATGTCTTGACCTGAAGGAAAGAAGGTTACTTTTGTTTTTTTATTGTTAGACACAATATTAATGAGAACTAACAGACAGTAATGCCAACGGAAGTATAGGGAATGGTATTTTTAATAATTGGGACATAAATGTGAAGAAAGTAAAGTGGACGAAAAGATAACTTGCCGCCGGCAGGGACCAAACCTGCGATACTCGAATAACGCGTCCGATGCTGTTTTTTTCCCTTGCGGGTGCTCATTTTAAAACAGAAAAGGCATTCAGGAATGTAGTTTTGCATGCTGAGTCCTAAAAGTAAAACAGTGAAAGCAAAGCGACCGTTACGGAAGTTTAGAAAGATGAAACACCGAGGCTGTACCACACACAACGCCAGTGACAGCAGCGTTCGCATCGCCTCTCAAGCACAGCTGCGCCTCTGGCGGCGGCCGCTGGCTCCATATGAAACTGACGCGGCAGTTTCGTGACCATAAGAAGCATTGAATGACTCTGATCGTATCAAACGTATCCGCAGTAATGACCACTACAATCCTTGCGAGTTTCACAGAAGTATTTTAGGGGCGAAGCTCCTTAAAGCGGCACCCGTTCGTCTCTCGTAGTGCGTAGCCAGTCGTAACGCTAGTACCAGATCTTGACCTCCAAGGTGGTGCCGGTGGGAGATTTCTCCTGTGCGTTGTTGAACAATAAAAAATTCGCAGCGTGCGCGTTTACTAAAAGCCGAATTACCTCTGTCTCTCATTCCCCATTAGCAGCCATTGGCATGTTCCAGCAGGAAACGTTAGTAGAAGTAGAAGTGTAAGTGTTAGCTAAAAGCCGACTTCTTCTGTCTCTCATTCCCATTAGCAGCCATTGTTTACCTCCAAGGTAGTGCCTGGTGTGATTTCTCCTGTGTGTGATTAAACAATAAAAATTTTGTTCAAGACGCCGTTGATTGATGAAATAAACCAACGAAAGACGCCAGATGTTTTCTAAAAGCAAAATGAAAAGAGGCCAGATGTTTCTAAAGCAAAACGAAAAGACGCCAGCTGCTTAACGAAAGACGCCAGATGTTTTCTAAAGCAATGGTTTTCTAAACAATGAAAATTCACAGCGTACATGTAAAATTAAAGTGAGCTGCAAGTCGTCATAACTCTCATCGAACCTTTAGTATAAACGCGCCCGATCTGACGTCGGTGATGATGTACTGGGCAGAATTCACGGAAGATTCACGGTTTACCGCTGAACCTCCGCAGCTTCGCCCACTCATCATCATTCACTCCGTGGATATGCTGTGATTTTTTTACGTCTGATCAACTAATATGCAGGGAGAGCATCATTAGGTCATTCTACGTTAATTAAAAAATCCTTTAAATTTAGTTGTCTTTGATCACTTGTCGTTATTGACTAAGTAGACCTACGTGAAAGAAAAAAAACGTGTGGCTATGCTCTTTATTTCTGTTTAACGATAGGTTATTTTAACTATTTAGAAAAAGTGTATTTACACCTTGCACAAAAATTAAAACTTGATAACATTTCGGCAATTCGGGGTGCATACACATCGGCACAACCATGTGCCACGTCAAACACTAACTGTCTTGCAGTGAACACGTCATTACTCTAATATACATGACTAATATGTGATATGGAGTACAAAAGAACTCAATGGGATACCGTGAAAATGGATACAATGATACAGTAGATGCACTAAAACACAATGGGTTACAGACGAAAGTTATCAACACAGACCGGGAGGGTAGGCAGACAAGAGAATGAACAATGACTCGACGGGCGCTGTCGAGCACCACGGCGGTCAAAAAGTAACTTGTACCCTTATGTGCTCGACGTCGACAAAAGGGCACGACCGATACCGCAGAAACTCGCGCTCCCTTAGCAAGAAGAGCTCCTCAGAGAGGAACACGACGATCTCGCGTCATTCGCCCCAGTGTCTTCTTCTTCTTCAGTGGTTATTCAGGAAAGGAAAAAGGCACCTAATTTCTGTCTGCCTATAGGCGACACGGCGCAGTGCCTTGTAGGGGTGGGGGTAAGGAGGGAATAAAAGAATAGTAGGAAAATAGAGAGAAAAGTGATAGGAGCACATCCATCCAACGAAGAGAAAAGAGGACAGGAAAGATTGGGAAACGGTCACGGGAGTTCAGGGACGGGTCCGCGAAACACAGCTAGAGGCACGGTGCACAACATCGGCGAAGCGGCGAAGGCCCCGTCGATGAGCGGCGCACGGCATAGCGGGCAAGGAGTCCGTCACGGGGCGCCGGTCAGCGAGAGGTACGAGGAGTAATCCAGGACATCGCGGCAGGCACGTCGGTCTTGCTTGAAATCCAGCGAGCGAATCCCCCAGTGTCAGCTACAAATCACGTCGGCGAGAAGAAGCCAAAAAAAGAGCCAGGAGAAGCCAACGGCGCTAAGCGGCGCCCGCCGGGAGGCTTGCGCCCTATTGGTTATTGGAACGCATGCTCGCCCCGCGCCTCGCCACTGATCCGCGCGCCGAGGGCGCGTGCGAGTTTCGATAGCATGATAGTTTCGATGAGCAATTTGGTTCCGACTGTCAACGTGGAGTGCCTCCGCGTCCACTTGTGCACTGACGGCGACGAGCACGAGTGGGTTGGCAGTAACACGTGAGACAATTAATACGGCATGGATCGCCGACAGGAAAACCCGAAATCCAAACGCGCGTCCAACATTTTTGCCATGTTAGCTTGATGATTAGTGCAATCACGTAGATTTGAGCATGTGGTTGTTCCATTGCGGTTTCTAGCGCACACACGAGATAAAAACAAGTAACACCGACGAATACGGGCTCTAACTTACAACAGATTTATTTTCAAAGCGTCGCACTCGCATATATGGGACTGGTGAAAACCCCGCATCCGCAGTTGTCACATTTCACGTCGGAAACGATGAACACGGCAAAGTGAAAGCCGGCTAAAAACGAAAAGATTAAGAGGGTATATTTACTGTCCTTTCCTACATGTTCATGAATTTTGATTAAGATAATTGATTTCTTTTTTTGTTAGACCTGCTGATGTTGATCTTACGCACGTGTCTCCCATTTAGCGATATTCACATCTTGTATCACCTCACGTGTCATTTGTTTGGCTCTCCTTGCCACGACGTAGCATTGCGAATACTGGGGCATTGCACCCACATTTTTTGCAGTGGAGGCTAAGATGGCCCGCATCGCGCCACATTGTTGGCGCGCTCCCGCAAGCTGTCGTTCCTACATTGACCAGCCTGGCCGGTGCTTACTTCTTCCCGCACGTTTGCGGTAGAGCATGCACCACTTTGGTGGCGCACTCAACAAAGCTATGTCAGTTATTTGTCGTTCACGCAGCTTCCTTGGCTTTCCCGTAGCTGGCTTTGCACAGACTGGATAGTCTGTTTGGCGCTGTGAACAGGAAGTTCGCGTTACCGGTGCTTCCAGTCTTCATAAGCCTGTGTGTTACACCGTGTACAAATGATACCACAGCCTACTCTTTCTTTCTTTTCCCCCTCCTTTTGTGGCACTTTTGTCAGCGGGTTCAGGCGGCCACGTTTGAAGGTTTTAAGACCTTTTGCCACTGAAGTGATCGCTGGCTGTGGGTACCCAGCATTTTTCAAGCGCTCGGCCTGAGCACGAAACTACTCTGACACTTGTCATAGAAGGAGCGCCGAAACGCGTTCGTTAGAGTTAGGTTCGCTATACCCTCATTACGAGCTTAGAATGACCCGACGAAAATGGCAGAAATGGCTTATTGGCTCTGTGCTCATACGACCAACACACATGGTTACCTGCTAAACACATCCCTATGCCCAGATATCTGAGGCTCTTAATTCCGGGTGTTTCATGGGTGATAAGAAGCGCATGAAGGCACTTTGTAAAAGCATCTTGTAGCTGAGACACATCGTTATCAAGTCTGGTTCTATCCAGGAAAACAAGGTAATCGTCAACGTACCGGCACACTTTCTTGAAGGAAAGGAGGTAACTCTTATGGGCCCGTTTCTTAGTTACACACAATTTTAGTGAGAACCAACAGACAATAATTGCAAACAAAGTGTAGGGGATGTTATTCATTGTAATTAGGATATAAATGTGAAGAAAGTAAAATGGACGAAATAGATAACTAGCTGCCGGCAGGGACCGAACATGCGTCCTTTCAAATAACGAGTCCGATGCTCTACCACTGAGCTGCCGCGGTGGTCATCCTCCCGTCCACTTTATGGGGTATATATAATATCACTCGCACTGAGGACTTCACATTGCCTTTACAACATCGAAAGCATCATTTTCGATGGAGGCGAAAATGTTTGAGGTCCGTAAGGTGCACGTTAAAGAACCCGAGGTGGTCGAAATTTCCGGAGGCCTCCACTACCGCGTCTCTCATAATCATATCGTTGTTTTGGGACGTTAAATCCCAGATATTATTATTATTATTATCATTAACATCGAAAGCATCGAGGCGATGCTTTTTGAGAGGGGGAGTAATGACACGTGCTGGATAGACCATACTCGGGATGGCAGTGAGGCGGTCTACGTCGTTCTCTTGCGTCTGACTTGCCGTTGTGGTGAACATTCTTGCTGGGCTCAATGGGCCGAACTCGGGAGCTAGTCCTAGCAAGCGACGGCTGTGCCGAAGTGGCCGGTTTTCCCCAGGATCGTGGAAATGGTGGTAGGAACTCGTCTTGAGGTTGAAATAGCGCAAAAGGGTCGTACCCCGCACCTCCACCAGTTTGTCACTGGTAATAATATGAAAGTCAATAATAGCCCGGCTTTCAGCACGTCAGTTACAATCGAGCTGAACGTCTTTGTCCTCTTCTACTAACCGCCAAAAACTCCGCCACACATAAAATAGCAATACTGCATCGCACAACAGACACAGACCCACTGTAAGCACGTGTGAATATGTACATTTAAACCTACGAGTGTTAGTCAGCGCCAGTCACCGCCATGGATGCGATTGGCGCTGACTAACATTTCTATCTTTAAAAGTACATATATACCTCTTTCCGGCATGGTGGTCACCCCAGGTAACCACCTTTTCTCGATTTTTTTTCTCTTAAAGCGCGCGGCCCCGCATATCAACGTTCAAACTGCCCGCCGGTTGAACCTTTCGCATTTAAACAGAGATGTCGCTACTTCCCTTGGAGTTCGTAGTCACGTGTCATTATTGTTTTCTTCCCGCTGGGATCGACTCGAGCGCGCGGTACACGATGGACCCGAGAGTTTTTTATGGAAAAACAGGTAAGTCCTTTTCTTTGTCAATTCATATTGCAGGACAGTATGTCACAGACGTAGTCAATACTATGGAAGCTAGAAATGAAGCGCTGCGCTCATTTTTAGAGAACGCTTTGTCGCTGAAGTTGGTGGTCCCCTAGGGTAACCACCATGCATGAAGGGTCTTGATGGCTGCAAATATATTATTTGTTCTTGGTGTTTCAGCGGAAGAGTTTGTCGAAATACCATCAGACTCTGACAGTTCCGCAGGATGTGACGACTACAGTGACAGTGACTCTGACTATGAAGTGAATGATAAAACTGTTCAAACGTGTAAAAAGAGACGTCAGGAAAGAAAAGCCATCTCTGCGGTGTGCGTGTCCTCCGATATAGACAGCGACGAAGATGACGCTCCTGTCATGGCTGCGAAGATACCTGTGTGGAGTCCTTCCTATAAATGGCGCCACCGTTGGACTTTCTGTCACGCAGTGGAGTGCCACTTTCTATACAAAGCACAGATAAAAGAAGTCCTTATGACATCTTCAGCCGATTCTGGGACGCCCGTCTTTGGTGGAGCTGCTGGTGTTTCAGACAAATCTTTACGCTCAACAGGAGGGCAAGCCATACACACCCACCACATTGGAAGAAATGCGGTCATTTTTAGGGCTCAATCTACTGATGGGAATAAAGAGGAGTCCAAGTTACAGGGATTACTGGTCCAGCGCGCCTGACTTGCATGATCCTTTCATTTCGAAATTAATGACAGTCAATAGATTCGGCTGGCTTTTATCACACCTGCATCTGAATGACAACATATTGCAGCCAGCGAGGGATCACCCCAACTTTGACAGTTGTACAAAGTCCGTCCACTCCTCACTGAACTAACAAAAACCTTTTGGGAAAATTACTTGCCCACCGAACTGCTCGCCATCGATGAATCAATGATAAAGTTCAAAGGGAGGAGCTCGCTCAAGCAGTACATGCCAAAGAAGCCTGTGAAGCGGGGCTACAAGGTGTGGATGCTTTGCGCCAGCAATGGTATAACCTGAAATTTGATATTTACACCGCAAATCTGAGAGCGGTGTTCAGAAGGAGCTAGGTGCACACGTTGTGAGGAAGTTATGTCATGGCCTAGCGGGTAAGCATCATCGTGTGTTTTTTGACAATTACTTCACGAGTTACAACCTCTTGAAAGATCTTCTGCATGACGGCATTTACGCATGTGGGACAGTCAATTCCAACAGAAAGAACTTGCCATGCTTGCAAGATGATAAATCAATGAAAGAGGCGACACAGACTGGAGTGTCCAGCGACGACAGCATCTCCTGTCTAAAATGGAAGGCTAAGAGGACTGTTTCCCTGCTAACGAATTTTCATGACCCTTCCATTGAAGTTGAAGTGAACAGGAAAGAAAAGGATGGGACAGTGAGCAAGGTGTCCTGCCGGCGGCGTTGCAAGACTACAACCATAACATGAATTTTGTGGACAAATATGATCCAGCGCAAAGGGCAATATGAAGTAGACAGAAAATCACGGAAATGGTGGCACAGGATCTTTTTCCACCTACTGGATTGCTGTGTCGTGAATGCTTTTCTCGTGCACCGCGAACTCGAAGGAGTTCCCCTCTTCACCATGAAAGAGTTCCGGAGAAGTGTGATGACATCGCTTACAGCAGAAGCCCAGGTTTGTAAGAGAGGCCTAACACAGTGCACTAACACAGTACAGATAAACAATCTAAGCCCCATGTAGATACTGCCGTACGTCTAACTCACAGCAAACACCAGCCAAAGAGATGCACGAAGCGGAGGTGCGGGATGTGCAGCACGAAATCTCAGCCTTCGAGAACGACATGGATGTGTGAAACATGCAACATCCCATTGTGCCTGCGGGAAAACAAGGACTGTTTTGCCGCGTTCCACCGAAAGTGACTCTAGACCCTTGCGGCACGGTGGTCACCTCAGGTGACCACCTCATTTCTCTTGAACTTATGTGTCAACTTTTTTTCTTTTGTTATAAAAACCTTTCTTGGACGAAGACCAATGTATATTTTCAATAAAATATAGTATTCCTCCAAAATTAAAGTTCTGTGCATGAAAGAGATACCCCATAAAGTGGACGGGAGGATGGCCGCCACCGTAGCTCAGTGGTACAGCATCGGACGCGTTATTCGAAAGTCGCCGGTTCGGTCCCTGCCGGCGGCAAGTTATCTATTCGTCCACTTTACTTTCCTCACAGTTATATTCTAAATAATACATATAACACCTCCTATACTTTCCTTGGCATTGCTGTCTGTTTGTTCTCATTAATATTGTACACTTTCTTGACATTTGAACTGATAAGTTGGCTTCCCGATTTTCTGTTTACGCGGGCAAAATGCAGACCACTAAGAATGGGCGCAATGCATGAACTAATGCAAATTCCTCATTTTTGAAGAAAAATATTTCCGTCACATTCAGTAAAAATGGCGCGCATATAGAAAAAAAGAAACTCACGAAACCCTTGCAACGATACGCAGACGGTATTTATCAATTTCAATTCATCATAAGCCTCCACGCATTTTCGAACGCACGAAAGCAGCTCATTATGTTTAAGGAATAATACAGATCTTTGACGTCGATCGAGAAAGCACGCAAGTTATTGCAAGACTCAGTTTGACGATAAGGGATCACTTGCTAAGAATTCTTCGTCAAAAAGAAAAAAAAAACGCCAGGCCGGCGAGGAAAGCGCAGCACAGTCACAGCGAAAGCTCGAAGAGCGGCATTTCTAGAGCCCGTTATAAACTCTCTTGTGGCTACTGATACAAGTACACTAAGAACGTACCCACTACGCCACAAATCATAATTTTCGTGAAGTTGGCAAGCACACACCACGACATTACTCGTCATTCTATCTGTAAGGGATTATGAGCAGTTTCTTGATGCGACGGTTGATGACGATCAAGAATTATGGCTGATCCTTTTGTAATGGGTTGGAACTACGGCGCAAAAAACGGCCCTTGTTGTGATCTCATAACAGCTTTCGCTGTAAAACAGATCATCTATGCTCAGTAACTTCAACGTGTCTTGAATGCAAAGGCCAACAGACTATTGCCATGTACCTAATTCTGACACGATGATGCGCACGGGCTATTCTGGCTTATGGGTCCTCACTTAAAGAACAGTTAAAAAATCAATGCTCTTTTACTGCCGATATCACGAGCGCGTTTGCTGTGGTTTAACTTTTGACATAATTTCATGCTTCGCTCTTTGCTTTTTCAGTGAAAACATCATTTTTAGTTAAGAATGCACATCCGAGAGCTGCATTGGCAACCACAGGTGGCCGAAATTTCTGGAGCGCTCCACTACGGCGTCTCTCATAATCATATCGTGGTTTTGGGACGTTAAACCACAGATATTATTATTAATAATAGCTGCATTGGCCTTCACTAATAAATTCTCATGCGGAAGAACAACAAACCCACCTTCATTGTCTACAGGAAGGACTGTTATACTTCTGTCACACGGACAGCTTTAACTGCGGTTATGATTAACCGTGGTTTACAGAATTAACCGGAGTTAACGCGATCGCGGTTTGCCAGTGCTGCACGGGATCAGTTTAGCAAACCAACGCAATCACGTGGTCATCGTGTGAGCGACATTTTGCACGCGATTTTCGTGGACTAAGACAAATACAATATTACTAGAATGCACACTTATGTCGTGCCAAGTCGTGCAATAAATATTTGACTATTTTAAGCCTCCAATAAGGTGCAAATATCGAGGACTTCAGCCGTGTTCAATAAGAGTCTTTCAACCTTGGCAACGTAGCCATCGCGAGAGCCAAGACTAGTCAGGACACTCCGTTGTGCTGTTATGGCGCCCGTAGGGTGGCTGGCCTTGTGTTGTACCAACAACAATTTACACGTTGTAGTGTGTTAGAACACTCCACAGGTTGTGCTGACAATTGTTCGTGTCGTGTTGTAGGTGCTTTATTTTTTATTTATTTGTGTTTGTGATCGATGAGTTAGTGTGCGTGTCCGTGAGTTAAGCGAGGACCCAAGAGGCTTTGCTGCGCTGAGAATTCTTCACGTGGTGTTGTGTGTGTTTATTCTTTTGTGTGTGATCGAGTGTGCGTGCGTGTACGTTTGTGATTTGTGCGATCCGGGAGGCTTGGTTCTGCCGCGAATTGAAGTCGTGTCGTGTGCGTGCGTGTGTGTATTTTTAATTTGTTTTTTCTGTGACCGATTAGCTTGCGCCTGTTTGCACGATATACGTGAACGTGAGGTCAAGATGGCCCTTGATAATGACAGTGACCAAGAAGTTTGGGCAGCATTTACCGTTTTCCAAGCATCCGCGCAGCAGCGGCGCAGGCAGCAGCTGAGTGTCATCGCTGAATTAGAGGGACTGGAGGCTGACCTAGAACGTGCGCGGCGCAAGAGCCGAGAGCTTTTAATGGCAGCTGCAGCACGTTACTCCAGCGAACGTTCCGTTTGGGCATAACCCCGGGAGATGTCGTGGTACGAGACGACGCTTCCACACCTCCCCGACCATGTGTTCAGAGAGAACTTTCGTGTAAACCGCTCCACGTTCGACTATATAGTCAGTGTTTGCGAGTCCATGAGGCGGCTGGACACGACCATGCGGAAGGCCATTCCACTGAGGAAACGAGTTGCAATAGCACTCTATCGCCTCGCTACCTCTACTGAAGACAGAAGCGTGGCCATATCTTTGGTGTTGGCCGCTCCACGGTCAATCTTGTTTTCCGCGAGTTCTGCGCGACTGTAGTTTGCCGTCTGGAATCGCGCTACGTGAAATTTCACAGAGAACGCGAAGGCGCCGAGCACATACGCAGGTTCACGGCAGTCACAGGGTTTCCCCAAGGCATGGGCGCCTTGGGCGGGTGCCACATCGAAGTCTGTCCCCCGAAAGAGAATGCCACTGACTGCATTAACTATAAGGAATGGTACAGTGTGATATTATTAGCTGTTGTGGATCACACCTACAAGTTTCTGTACGCAAATGTAGGGTCGCCTAAAAGAAATCATGATGCCAGCGTCTTCCATCGGTCACGGCTTCCAAAAGTGTTGGCTGGGAGCCGGTTCACAAGAGACAAAAGGCTCTTTAAGGATGTGTGCATTGGCCCTGTTCTGCTTGCCGATCAGGCTTTCCCTTTGCAGTCAACCATACTGAAACCTTACCCCACCCTGGCCCTAGTGGTTCACCGACGCAGATGTTCAACTACCGTCTGTCAAGTGCCAGGCTTGTAGTTGAAAATGCATTTGGTCGGCTGAAGGCACGCTTTCGCGTATTGTATCACCTCGACTGCGACATTGACAATGTCAGCTGCATTATTCGTGCGTGTTGTGTTCTGCACAACATTTGTGAACAACTAAGTGATCGCTGTGATGTCACGTGGGTGGATGCTGTCGTAAATGAGGACAGGAGGCGACCTCAGCCAGTTTGTAGAACGAGACAAATGGAACCATCTGGTGTCGCTGTAAGAAATGCTCCTGTTGAACACTTTCACTGCAGTAGGTGAACTAATGGCGAAATGCTGCGAAAGGAAGGAATGCCGTGCTCTTTGTGTAAGCTTCCTTTCGCACTTTGCTGTGTAGTGCCCTTGATAGTTCTTATGCACTGTCTGTGTTGACCAAGCTTGACCACACACGGATTGAAATAGGACAATTTAGGGCTAAGTCGCGCACATACTTTCATTTCCAGCGTCTTCAGTTCAGGTCATATCAGCGTAATTTCAATTCGAACACATATATCAGAGCAAACATTATCTTTAGAGACAACATTCGTCGTGATATGACGTAGTAATCTCAAGTAATTGCGCATACCATTTGTTGTACTAAAAATTTGATGTCTAGTTTGAATCTGAGTACTGTATATCGCAATGTCATGAATATGCCGCGTTCTTTACCCCTGCCTAAGAGTTCAGGTTTGCATGTAAGTATAACATATGCAAG
Source organism: Rhipicephalus sanguineus (assembly GCF_013339695.2). Taxonomy (NCBI): domain Eukaryota; kingdom Metazoa; phylum Arthropoda; class Arachnida; order Ixodida; family Ixodidae; genus Rhipicephalus; species Rhipicephalus sanguineus. Next base: position 101,468,086 of record NC_051185.1, on the reverse strand, counting down.
GGTGTAAGGCATGCAGACACAGACATAACGTGCTAAAGAATCGTGATGCTCACATGTTGCTGCACATGCATTTCATTGTTGTGTTTCGTAACATAGCCAGTTGTGTTTACATTCCTGCCGTTCAGGCCATGCTTTTCTCGGTTAGCCCTGAAACAGAACCTGTGTCTCGGCACAGCGAGAAATCTTCAGAAATTTCATTGCAAGAACTTACTGCAAAACAAATTTATTTGCCAGTCTTGCTTGACTGAAATTACCCTTCCATCATTCGACACATGCTTGCATTGATGTCATTAGCGTCTTCTTGAAGTTTCACGAGCTTTTCCATCAGCTTGTGCTTTTTTTTCCGATTTCTTTATGTGCACAACCTCCTCTTTGTGGCTTTCAAGGAGCAGTTGTGCAGTAGTTAGTGGCCGCTTGCGCACTTTTCTTGTGACACCACTGGCATCATGGGGCATGCTAGATTTGCTAGCGTCTCCCAACGTATCTGCGCAAGGCGAGGACGTCTCCTCTGGGGTTTCATTGGTTGTTGCAGCATCGTCGTGGGGTGCCACGTTCTCGTCTTGTGCAGGGTCCTCCCATGAGGCAATCACTTCCGCGCCTTCAGGCGTCTCTGTAACCTCTGGAACCTGAGCAGAAAAATGCACAAGAAAAAATCCTGAACACAGTACACTATGCAGCTTTGCAATCCTTTGCTATTGCCTAAATGGTATTTGATACACTTCTTTTTATATTGTCATGTGTGATTTCTATAGCATTGTTTTGTGGATTCAGCAACATGGGAATTATTTCCTGCATTGTTTTGGGGACTCGAAGCGTGGTGGCACATAATGATCATGTTTACTTGCTCCAAAGGAAAATACTGTGGGTGACATCCTAGGCTGAGCAGAAAGGCAAAAGCCTTACACATGTGCACCTGCCTTATGATAGTAAAACTGTATCTGGTGTTTTCACCGTATTGGAGGAACCCCCTGACAAGCTCCCCAAGTATTCTGTTTTATGTTTATTTGCCCTCTTTAGCAGTACACGCAATATTCTGCAAAAATTTGTGCTGTTTATGATCAAGAATGACGGATTTCAGTTCTAGTAACTGTACTGGACATGTTTCAGACGTCAACAGCAATGAAATAAATTGCCTGCTACACATGTACTCTTTGATTCAAACCATCACTCTGCATGTTCATAAACAGGATACTGCCTAGTCACGCAACACAAATTGTGAAGTGCCTCTACGTTTTCCTCCACCAGCAGTTCATCGCTCATTGGCAGAGATCCCAGAAAGTTGTGGAGTAGCGAGTAGTACGGCCACTTTGAGCTGCTGGACCCTGTTCGTGTACAAAGCAGTCGCTCCTTGCTAAAAAGAACCAGTAATGTGAGTGAGAACATTTCGGAATTATTTGGCATGGCCAGAATTTTGCTACATGAACAATTCGACTACAGGCACGTTAATATTCGCGCACCCTTGGGCTTTCTGTTACTCGCTGGGAATCTAGAAATTACTTCATGATCTGGAATGGAGCGACAGTAAAAACAAAGAAAGTACGAAGGAATGTCTGATAACGCTGCGTCAACAGTACAATACATTTCACGTCTACAAAGGGTAGATATTTACTACAGCAGGATTGTTGTTTTTTGAGAATTCTTGCTTCACATTTACGCAAGTTATCAGCAATTTGCGTCTCGGCCTTTTCGCTAAGATAAAGTGCGTCTGATCATTGACGAAGCTTAACACATGTTCTACGTACTGAACTACCAAAAGTTTGTGCCTCATAATGGCAGGACAAGTAAGTAAAATTCAGTTTTTGAATTACTACAGGGGCAGTAAGCTGCAGTAGAGCGCTTTGGGCAAACAGTGCAAATGTAATCAAAGTAGTCAGTATAAACTTGCGGACACCGTAGGTGTAGATTTTCTGACATTTAGTTCATTATGTGGAGCAGTTTAACGATCCGTTAAGCGAAAGGCAACAAGGACGGCTGTCTCAAGTTAATGCGGCATGGGCCCTAAAGGCCACCCGCACACCACGGCGCGATAATGCTGGCGTTAGTGAATACCGTACGTGTAGCAACAACAGAAACGTAATACGAACATTAAAAAGATTGCGGAGGCCCAACCGCCTCATGTACGCTAGTCCATTGAACCGGCAACTCGCCTTGCGACAATTTGCGGATCGAGAGAAACATGCAACTTCGGTAGGCTTCGCTCGAAACCCCTGTTGCGCTACCATATTTACCCATGTCAATGTCATCGTTGCGCATGTTAATCCGACAGTTATACAGTATAACTGCAAAGCTTCAGTGCTTACCGATAGCGCTTGGCTAGGTTGTGCATCTTCAGTCGCAGCTGTTTGATGTTGTAAGGTCCTTCGCCATGCGGCAGCCCGGCGTTCAATTCTTCAAGCATTCTCGCGTAAATGCGGGCATTCCGCGTGTTCGAGCGCAGTGCTGTGAGATTATCTTCCCACAAGTGTATTAGCGGTCGTGTTGTCGCGTCTGGCCAGTTGGTGCGCCTTTGAGTTTTCATTGTCGCCGACGCTGATGCACAAGCCGCTGCAGGAGTGTCCGCCATCTTGCCTACTACTTGGTTTGCGGTTTGCGAGCATAAACCGTGGTTGCCTAGCTCGGTTAGCGATAACCAACGTTAGGAGACTAACCGCGGTTACGTCCGCCGTGTAGCTAGCAGTAACCGCAGTTAGCCGTAACCGTAGTAAGCTTGACCGCGGTTAAGGCTGTCCGTGTGACAGGGGTATTAGGCTATTATCCCGAAGAAAATTTTTGACTTGGGGAGCTTTGCCCGCGATACCGCATAAACACCTGATGAAAACACCTTTAAACGTCACTGCCTTCAGTACACATTGAAACATTTCTGACTAATGTCAACAATTCTCGAGAAGAAAATCTAGGTTCCATTGCAAGTTTGGGTCATTTCTCCAGGATGTTGTTGGGCCTTTCATCAATCCTACATATATGAGTGCGACGCTTAGAAAATAGATCTGTTGGAAGTTAGCGAATGTATTCTTCGGTGTTACTTGTTTTTGTCTCCTGTATGCGCTAAAAACAGCAGCGGAACAGCAACATGGCCAAACCTACGTGATTTTACTAATCATCAAGCTAACATGGCAAAGATTTTGGACGCGCTTTTGGGTTTCGGGTTTCCCTGTCGGTGATGCATGCCGTATTAATTGCCTCACGTGTTACTCGTGCGCGTCGTGGTCCGTGCACAGGTGGACGCGGAGACAGTTCACGTTGACAGTCGGAACCACATGGCTCATCGAAACTATCACCTTATTGAAACCAACTCACGCGCGCCCTTGGCGCGCGCATCTGCGCCGTCGCGGGGGGCGAGCGTGCGTTCGAAAATGCGCACGGGGCCAGCCATGTGACCTAAAAAGAAGAACCAATAGCGAGCAAGAGCTCCCGGCGGCCGCCGTTGGCTCCCTCCTCACTCTCTCTTTTTTCTCTCTCGCGTACGCTGCGGCGCCACCAAATCATAATACGCACCCCAGTAGTGCAGGTCGCGCTCTTGAATCAAGTCCTGTGGGCGGCCAAGGTCAGTGAAACCCCGGACGTAAGACCCCAAGCATGGAGGATCTAAGATCCCCCTTTCCTTTGAGTAAAGTTCCACTCGCTCTCTTTCTCATTCTCACAGGGTCTCTATTGGAGCTTGCGTCTGATCTTCCACACTGTCCGTCACGAAATACGTCCATCATTAGCAAGTCTTCTGTCTTATTTGTAAGGAAGTTGTTAATCTTTAAGGCGTCGTCATTAGGCTAAAGAGAGACTTCAAGATTTAATATTCTAATTCCTATATTATAGTTCAGTGCTTCTTTCACTGATGTCTTCTCTTGACTTTTCAAAATGTTGTTGGTATGAACCTTAGCCTCCTAGATTACAAACAAAAGATAGGGAAACTGGTGCCACTTTTGTCAGTAAAACGAGTGACCTTACTTGAGAACCTTCGTAGACTTGGCTCCATTCGCAGTGGTGACGCTCCCTGTACCCACTCCCGCCGGCAAGGCACTTTCCTTGAGCGGCCACAAGTAGGAAGGCCGCTTCACAATTCAGTGACAGCTTAGAACACTAACCAAGTGCAGCTCGTAATACTGTGAATAATTTCACTTATTTGCGGTCACGGCGGCCGCACTTCTGATGCGGCGAAGTGCAATGAACACATGTGTGCTTAGATATTGCATGCACGTTACAGAAGCCTACTTGGTCAAATCTAGTCCCGAGTCTACTACGATGACGAGCCTTGTAATGATGCCGTAGTTTAGATTCCTCTTGAACCCCCACCAACTGTTATTAGATGTGAAGCATCTTATAGCGGAGTTCAATCCGGTGGTGGTGGTGGTGGTATGCGGCGTGACCACCCTTACTGCGCATGCGCATACCCTCTCCACACACCTCCTCTCCACCCCTCCTCTCCACTTCCCCTCTCCCATTTCCCCTCACCACTTTCCCTCTCCACTCCTCCTCTCCCCACCTCCTCTCCACTACCCCTCTCCCGTTTCCCCTCTCCCCTCTCCAATCTTTGAAACGCAGGCTAGACATGCCGAAATTCTCTCCTGCGCAATGCCGCGATGAGCACCAGGGCATGTGCGCACCCTCCCCCTCTCTCTCCTCTCCTACGCTGCCGCCCTCTCGCGCGCCTGTCGACCGCGTTCCCCGCTCGCCCTGTGAGAATTAACGGCCAGGCTAGAGAGAAGACAAGACGCGCGTAGCGTTCCTCTTCGCGTTGCAAGACGCGAGGTCGGTAGCATGCCCAGCGAACGCCAACGGAACGCGATCGTGCAAGTGCTCCGGCTTCGCATCGCCTCACGGTCCCCATTAGCGGGAAATGGTACAGCTTTCCTGCGAAGCACAACCCGCAACGATTCCAATAAAGGACTCTAGCGTATGGATGGTTTGCGCTCTCCCCTAGTATAGCGCATTGTATGCTGAATTGTCAACCATTTTAGGGGCGAAGCCCCTTAGCGTCTCGGCTTGTCGGCGTCTGATCTCGTTGACACGGTAAATCAAGTTGTCAAAATATGGTCAAAAACAAGTGTATAATTAGTGAAAACCGGTTCAGAATAAACTAAAACAATTGAAATGAATTTAAAATAGTGGAATAATCAGGATATAATCGCACTGATTAACAGCATTTTTGAAAATTCTTTCTCAAAATTGCTTTCAAATGCAAAGTGTTCTGCTGTAAAGCATACTTCGTCGCATATTGCGGTATCTAACGCGAAGACAACTTACGGCAAGTCTGCCTCTCATCTAAATTATTAAAGCCAGTTCAACGCAAGAGAGGGCGCCACCGCCTCAGCAAAAGCGCGATTGCTCCTCCCACCGGCACTTAACTGGCGCCAAATCAGCGCTCGCCAAGTGGCGCGACAGAGCGAACGGCGCGCGTTGGCTCCGGAAGCGCTCTTTCCACCATGGACACTGAACTGTAAGCTCGCAAGGTGCGATAACGGGCGCTCGCCCGAGAAAGACTACGCCGACACCTGGACGACGAAGCTGAAACACTGTCGCACACTGCATGCTTCGCCCATCCCCAGGTTTCACGTAAGTGGGGCTGAAACATATGCCAAGCTTCATCGCTTCAAAAGTTTTTCGAAACTCTTACCGTCGTATTCAAGAACTAACCTATGCTTAATTTAATAACCTTATTTATCATTTGAATTTCTTGCTTGTATCGGCGTTTCCATTCTAAGAGCGATCGTTTGAAGTATGTTTCCGTCCATATATAGAATTGCAATTGCTTGTGCTTCCCATGCGTTCGATGCCACCTTTTTCTTGAAACCGTTGGTGGTTTTCTGTCCACTTTAATGGCGTTGCAATCGAAGAAATCTGAGGATATCACTCATGTAAAGCGTCGTGGTGAAACTGCAACATTCTCTTCGCTCATTCTAAATCCGGCGATGTTTTTGTAGACGCAGTGTCGATGCCACGCGCTCCTCAATACATTACTCCGCGTTTGTTACAACATAATTCATGGTATTAGGTGTCTCCAGGTCAGGGTCTCGGAACGAAATGTTTTAGGGGCGAAGCTCCTTAAGGCGGCACCCGTTCGTCCCTCGTCGTGCTCGTAGTAGTGAGTAACAAGTCTTACCCTTTGACCTCCAAGGTGGTGCCGGTGGGAGATTTCTCCTGTGCGTTGTTGAACAATAAAAAATTCGCAGCGTGCGCGTTAACTAAAAGCCGAATTCTTCTGTCTCTGTAGAAGTGTAAGTGTTAGCTAAAAGCCGACTTCTTCTGTCTCTCATTCCCATTAGCAGCCATTGTTTACCTCCAAGGTAGTGCCTGGTGAGATTTCTCCTGTGCGTGATTAAACAATAAAAATTTTGTTCAAAACGCCGTTGATTGATGAAATAAACCAACAAAAGACGCCAGATGTTTTGTAAAAACAAAACGAAAGAACGCCAGATGTTTCTAAAGCAAAACGAAAAAGACGCCAGCTGCTTAACGAAAGACGCAAGGTGTTTTCTAAAGCAATGGTTTTCTAAACAATGAAAATTCACAGCGTACATGTAAAATTAAAGTGAGCTGCAAGTCGTCATAACTCATCGAACCTTTAGTATAAACGCGCCCGATCTCACGTCGGTGATGATGTACTGGGCAGAATTCACGGAAGATTCACGGTTTACCGATGAACCTCCGCAGCTTCGCCCACTCATCATCATTCACTCCGTGGATATGCTGTGATTTTTCGTCGTGACGGTCCTTCTGGCCCTACTCGCCCTACAATGTTACAACCCTAGTTTCTTAAGGTGCGCTGAAAATGCGACTGCGCTGAAACTTGTCTTCCTCCGTGCCCTCTGCACAAGCTCATGTTGTGTTTCGGTTTCGGTTCAGTATTGCATTGTACGAATGACAGGGGGCGCCGCTCTGGCATTCCTGTTTTACCCAGGCGACGTGTAAGTAAGAGAGTTTGTGGAGAGTACTCGTTGAGTGCGGACGTTTCTTCTCCTTCGGCGCATCGCGCCAAACAGCGTGTTCAGGCTGGCCGGCGTCCCCACCGGTCGCGTTGGTCACCGCCGGTCTTCGCCTGCCGCTGCGCCGGGACTACCAGCCCGCAACACAGCACTCGTGTTTCCCGACGTATTGCCAGATGGCGTCCATATCTCACGCAGCGCCTCTTCTATCGTCTTTAGACGACATTTGCAGCGAAGCACACAGATACGCGGCCAATTTTTTCGTTTTGGTTTTAGTTTCGTTCCACTGCGAAATGTTCCGTTCCGTTCCTGTTCCGGAACAAAAAAAAAGAATGTTCCGTAACGGTTCTTTTCTTATGCAAACATTTGAAGGCAAGGCAATCCTAAAAAAATCATTAGATTTCTCATTAGTTACTTGCCATGCTCTTAAAAAAAGTGGCGCAGGGTTAAAACACGTTTTTGCCACGTTCCTCACAGGAGCGGAGTTAACTGTACCACGAGTCCCTACCAACTAGCACAAACCAGTACAACCTTCAATGTCATAGTATTTATTTTCACAAAAGTCAATTACGTTTTGTTAGCGGGTTCAGTGCTTGTTGTCAAGGAAGTGAGCATGATCTCAGAAGCAGCACGTCATTGAGTGTACTCTCCGATGTGCGAGACCGCTGTTCTGATTTTAAAAAATCGCGAGGCCTGGGAGGAACACGCAGCACAGTCACAGCGAAAGCTGGAAGAGCGGCCTGTCTAGATCCCGTTGTAGACTCTCTTGGAGCAACTAATACAAGTACACATGCAAAGTACCCACTGCGCTATAAAATATCGTATTTTTTTTGATGTAGCCAAGCACCCCCTACGCCATTTTTTGTCATTCTTCGGGGAATCGTGCCACCCGCTACACATCTGTAAGGCATTATGTGCACTTTGTGCTTTGACTGATGACGATCAAGAATTATAGCTGAGCCCTTTCTAACGGGTTGGAAGAATTCGACGACCGACTCGTTGCGCTATTCGCATTGTGTGACGCCGGGTTGTTATTTTACTCTTGTGCCATGCTATATTACATATGTTAACACGATTCCTTGCCCGACATGGCGCCTGTATTGAGTTACAAGTACCAGCATGGATTTGTGGTGAAATACTCGACTGCCACGCAGAGGGCGCGGGTTTAAGTCCCATCCGATCGTAGAAATTTGTTTCTGATTTCATTTTTAACACGAAAGTGTTTTATGCCGGTGTTCACCACGGCTACACTGACGTATTCCCGTCACGGATATGACGTTGTAAAATATATACTAACAGAGGGCAAAGAAAAAGGAACTAGAAGAAAAAGTTGCGTTGCCGGGAGTCGAACCTACGACCGTTCGCTCCGCAGCGCGCGGCGTGAAACCACACGGCCACAGAGCGCACATTATTAAGCTTACTAACGGCATCCAATTTATATACGCCAGCGTGTTCTTGTTATCACTACCGAGATGGCGCGAAGAGCGTGCAGGGCGGGCTTTAAAGGCCGACGCCCCGCGCGTCGCGATGCGAGCGCGCTTCTACAGGGGATGTCTCTCGTCTGCATGCGCTTACATCATGATGGGGGAGGCTCGTAACGTCTTGTCCTTTCACCGCAAGTTTCCGTTGACGATTCAGACAGAACGAAGGTCACTTCTCTCGCTGCAGCGGCCGCGTTTTCGAAAAGAGTGCGCTGTTCACACGCAAAGAAGTAACATTTCTGACAGTTGTTAGTTCGGGCTTGTCCTGTATATGTTGTTTTCGTGCGTCCTTTCTGCTTTAGAGCGCACTGCAAGTTTCGAGCTGCATGCAGTTATTCGCGTGACATTAAAATTTGTTGCTATAGCATTCATTCCTTCGCCCTTGCGGCGAAACAATGTAGAATAAACGCTCAACTACCCCTGTGAAAACATGTTTCACTTTCGTGTTCTACCGATTCCTATGAAAGGGGGATCAGCCATGTTTTTCTTATCTCACGCGATAGCATTTACGCACACCGGCGGCGGCGTACAACTATGGCCCCAAAATCGGCTGTTGTGATCTCACACAACTTTCGCTGTAACAAACCTCAGCGCCGACAATGTCCTCTCCCCGCTGGCCAGCGTGAAAAGCGCGCAACAGTCCACTTGCGTTAATATAAAAATATCTTGTTGCCATTGTTTTCGATTTTCGCACAATTTTAACATATTTTTGCTTTGGAATACCTGCCTGAGTACGCGGTAATACTGTACCCTGTGAGATGCATAAGTGCTCACCTTGCATGACCTCAGTAGTTCCAGATTGCCAAGTTTTGTCTGGAAACGAAAAACAATTTATAAAGTTTCGGTTTCACTCCGGAACGAAATAATAGATAAAGTTTCGGTTACGTTTTTGTTCCGGTCAAAAATATCGTTTTTTTATCTTTTTTTGGTTTTCGTTCCGTTCCGACACACTCCTCGAGGTGTTGAAAGTTTTAGCGTAAACATTACGAAAGCCATACGTTTCTGTAATCTCGTATACTTTGTCTCACAAACAAAACAGTTCGACGAGCTTCCCGAGATTTGTCACCAACACGTTTTGTGCCAGCTTGCATCATCGCGCCATGTAGTCTTGGTACTTTTTGCGAACATTCACTTTATTCAAGGAAACGCTAATGGCACGGCGTTATGAAGTTCTTTCCTTCTGTAATTCAACTAAACATTTTTTTTTCTAGCAAAGTCACCGAATCGTTCAGCAAAACCAACCTGGAAACGAAAGCACGGTAAATGCGTTTCAGGTCGACTCTTTCCCCTATCAAGACCGCAAGGCAGTGCAGTACATCTCATATTCGAATTTTTCTTACGATAGACGCATGCCTCCACTCTTTTCTGAATGTTTTCTGCAGCGTGTTTTTATCTGTGTTCCTTCAGCTCTGGCTCCAAATTGTAAAACGGTGCCCTTTCTGTTGTCGCAGCCAATATTTAAATGCGAAGCATTTCTTAGCGAACCTCAGCCACTTCGGCCGTTTCTATATACGTATCTATCTATCTATCTATCTATCTATCTATCTATCTATCTATCTATCTATATAGCCGCCTACGTCTGGGAGCTCTCCAGGTCGTCTCCGTAACTTGTAATATTCCAAAATTGACATAGCAGGGCGTATGACGAACACGGTCCACTGGTCATGACATGAATAACGCAAAATACCTGTCGCGTACGTCATGAAACCCTTTCTCTCAGTCACGTGTGGCACATACCCGCATAGGAGAGTTCATGTTTTGCGGGTATGTGCCACAGGTGATACAGAGTCTCAACCAAACACAGTAACCACGAACATACACACATTGACATGCAAGGAAAGTGATTATAATAATAATTGTTGGGGTTTTATGTCCCGAAACCACGATATAACTACGACAGACGCCGCAGCGAAGGGCTCCAGAAATTTTGAACATCTGGTATTCTTTAACGTGTACCGAGATCGCACAGTACATGGGCATCTGGCATTTTGCCTCCATCTAAATTCGACCACCGCAGCCAGGATCGAACCCGCGACCTTCGGGTCAGCAGCCGAGCACTGTAACCGCTACACCACCGTGGCGGACGCAAGGAAAGTGAGGAAGCTGAAGACAGAACAGCCCTGGAAGACGCTCAACTACCATCCACTCGTCCACATGGTCCGCAACGTAGACCACGTGGATTACGCAAAAACCGGGATCAATGCTTCCTACAATAAATCTGCCGACAGAACCAGGCATCTCATCATTACCGGTGACTTCATTGATTTATCAAGACCCAACAACGCCTAGTCCTTATACTGCGTGAAAGAGGCTTGGATGTGGACAGGGCGTCAAAAGACATCGCTGCCACGACCATGACAGGAGGCATCATAGATCACTTCATCGTAAGAGGTATCCAGGATTTCCACCAGGTGTACTATACCTGGTACACTTCACAGTACTTAGGCCCCTCGTAGCCGCGATCACGAACGGATCTGAATAACAATTTCGGTCCAGCTGCTGGGACTCCCTGATCACGGTGATGATGACCTTGTTCAAGTACTGTCAAGAACCCCTTCCACACATGCACGCGGGTTGGTGCGTGCGTGCGTGCGTGCGTGCATTCGTTCTCCGTGCGTGCGTGCTTTCTCCGTCATAACGGACAAGTATAAGCACAACTGTAACAACTGCAATTGTGACTGTAACGTACGTGCAGTACGCCTGCGCGTGCCACTCGGCTGTGTATATATCTAGGGAAATTTTCCTGTATGAAGCTTAGTTGCGAGTGACGCCTGTCCTGCGCATCTGTGTTCATTCTTTGTCTTGTTCGGATTCGCGCTATCCAGTATTGAAGAATATAAGCACTACATATCAGCTTACCGCGTCTGGTGTTGATAACGCCCATGTTTCTGATGGCATCGTTACGCAACTGTAACAAACTAGTTATATAATACATATGCAACTGTTCCACATTTGAGTGTGCGTATACCACTTCCACATTTCTCTAGCGTCATTCCGTAACGTTTCGCTCAATGTGAAAAATTACGCCACAGTCACCATCCCGCGCATGCTTCGCATAACGTCGATTCCCACTCTAAGTGGGATCTGCCGAATTTTTGTGATTTCTTTTTTTCCTCTCCTTAATGAATATTCACGGCCATCTTTGTTTCCACTTTTCATATGCGATTCACCCTCTCTGCTTTTGTTTATATTTTATGAAAACTCCTCGAAACTTCCAATGACGCAGTACTTGATCGGGAATTTCCCTAAGAATTTTCTCCATGCAGCAGCTATGCTCTTTAAATTACATATTCGTAGCCACCTATTTATATTCGCCCACATGGTTAATATCCTTTCTTCCAGCCCGCGATTGCGGAACAAAATAGATCACCCGAATGCATAACTAGCACTAACGAGTTGAATAAATTTCTAACTTTATGACAACATGCCTACCACCCAGGTAAATATGGCGTATTTATCGTGTGTACTGATAAATTATTTTGTATACTGAGTAAATGTGGCAATCGCATATTGTATGTGAGTGTTACCCACACTTAATATTGGCACATTTCTTATGTATCAGTATAATTCTTTTGTATGTTGCTACGTATGACCGTATATTTGTGCCTAATGATTTGATCGCATGACTTACGCTCCATACAACTCCAACAAATATCACATATGATCTGTAGGGACGTACCGGCAATTTGTTTCGTGCGTATAAATATACTAAATAAATAAGAGAAAAAACCAGAACTTTCGAGAAAAAGCCGCAAACAGTCCAAGTGTGGGAATCACATCGCTGCGAGAACAAAGAGCACGCTATTGTGCTGATCTTCGTTTCTTACATATTAATTAGCGTGCTGCTCTCGCGACGGCACTTTTCCGTTTCAAGATATTTTTATAGTGTCTCATGCAATTATTCCAAAAGACACTGTCGCAGTTCTTGGAAAACAGCAGCATATGACGACAAAACAGCAAGTGATAACACCGAACGCTTCCGGGTAATTTAGACGAGTTGCGGTGGAGATTCTGCGTGGAATTTTTCTCAACCACCTTGCTATCTACCGACCTCCACAAAACCTCCGATTTCCTGCGCACCACTTTATTCGCAAGCGAATACGCACGTATCAATAATAGTTTCTGAATGCGAATTGACCCCTTATGTTTATTGTGACATCGAAGTTCTTTCTACCTATTACCGCAAAGGTCACTGTACTTTTATTCTCACAATATGGTGGCGTATATTTGCTTTTGGCCTCCGCTCTTCCGCACCAAATGTTGCGAAAAACTTGCAGCGTTCCTAATGCATTCGCGTACGACGACTCCAAGGTGCAATGAATATGAAACGGCGCAACGAAAAACGACGCAACAGTGACGACGAGGAAGACACGAAGACCAGCGAGGAATAATCTTGTCTTCGGGTCTTTCTCGTTGTGAATGTTGCGTGTTTTTTCGTTGCGCTGTTTCATAACCATGAAACCTTACCAACTCGCCCAACTATCAGTGCTACTGTCCAAAGTGTAAGCCATCCGGCGAGGCTATATTACCGTCCTCTTTAGTAGATCACGCGAACGCCACAGGGTCTTTTTTTTGAACCCATGCCTGCACCCACGCTTCCGAAGAGCGCGGCTTTATTATTTTAGTCGCGGGAACGCCGAAAAGGCGGAGTGAACGAGAAATTGAGCGATGACGTGATAACTGCGCCTTTTTATGGCGAAAAGCTTACATGCGCAATAAAAGAGGTAAATGGACCGTCGTCGTCGGCGTCACCACGAAGTGATACAAAAAATAAGCATCCGGCTTATCGTGACGCCAGCGATCGCTGAAATTTCTGATGTCGTTGTGACGTGATCAGGGCATCGTAATGATATGAAATGACGTGAATTAAGATGATCGCATGTCAACGTTGCCTCCTAAAATTCGGTCCATCCCGGAAGCAGGAGTAAACTACGTTAGCTGCAGAAATCCTTTGGTGCTGGGGAGGGGGTAGTACAGTCTACTGAGAAGGAAAAGAAAACTTAGAAGGTGGCTTTCATCTTCATCTGCATCAGGCGCCAGACTCGCAGGAGCGGTCAGTACGGCATCGAGGAACAGATCGTCCATCATTCAAACACACATGAACCCACATGAACAGCAGTCGAGGCGTAAGCAGTCGCTCCTCCACAGCGTTCAGCTTGAGTAGACCTTAGGCCATCGGAACTACACGTAACCGTTCGCGGTGCTCAAGGAAGGTAGCTTGCCGCAGACCAGGGTGTGCTTGGGCGTGCCGCACACTGGTATCCCAGCTGGACTGCCGAGACCCGGAGGGTACTCGCGAATCACGTCGAACGCCTTGCCACGCTGATCATCCGAGTGCCTGCACGAGAGCGAGGACACCTGATTGTCGAACCAGAGTCAATCCCAAGCCTCGCCCGTTATGTGCTGCACGTATTCGCATAGAGTTCATCGTTGAAGCTCCCATTGATGTTAATGGTACAACGCACAACTGCGAATGTAAACTGTAATGTTCTACGATGCATATACAGTACGACTTTGTTCCATTCTATGCGTAGATTCGCTGATTGTTCCAATGTTTAAGCTGGCTTTCCCCCAGTGAGTTTGCGACGCTCACGGGCGAATCAGTGAGACACAGAAAGTTTTTTGTTAAGGCACACTCTAAGGCAAAATTACCCCGAACGAGGAGTAACGGAGCCCAATAGGCCCGCAGATGAACGGTTAGACCGTCGTAGGAGCAAGCGGAGAGGGATGCGTGCCGTGTGCAATTCAGTTAGTCTGCAAAGGGATGAACGGCGCGGGAGATGCAGGCCGTGTGCATGGATACGTTCCGTGTGCAAACCGTTGTCAAGGGAGCTATTCGTCCTCCTCGCTCGGGTCAGTCTTCCATCTTGTGTTTGAGCTGGCGTGTTGCCGGTTAAGTCGCGCTCGGAGTTCGCCGATCTAGGACCTACGGCTCGCTGCCTTTGATACAGACGTATGCGTGGATGAGTGTGTCGTGCTGCTTTTACGTTTCGCCACACCCACGAAGTCTGGAGCTGCTCTCGACACGTCGCGACGCCGCGCTGTATATCTCCGGCGCAGTCACGGCACTGCGTCGCCACCGGCTAGGAATGGCGGCCGAGAAGACTAGGCCTATCGGACTTCAGTCTGACTCGGGGCACAAATCGGCGCTGGATTCTTTCACAAGTAAGTGATCGCTTTTTATTCTGCCGTACCTATCGCGTGCGCGAAACTGATCGCGATTATTGGTAACGGACTCGATCGTGTTGTATATCGCGCGCACGAAATGTACCGCGAGGGCCGGCTTGGGCGGGAGCTCGCCTGTGCTTTGTGACCGCCTGGATATTGGCCGCCGTTGTCGTCGCCTGGCCGGATGTTCGCTCACCGATGATTCACCGTGGTGATGAGCTGCAAGCTCGCGATATTAGCAATATTAGGCAGAGGCCTCGCCGCTGTTTTGCGACTCGTCCGAAACGCTGTGCAGTAGCAACGAGCTCGATTGTATGCCGCGCGCTTGAAATGCACCGGCATGGGTTGGCGGGTGCTTCAGCTAGCCGACATTAGCTGCGATTCGGAACTCTGCGGAAATTGGTCGCCGTGACCTTCGGCTTCCTCGACGCTCGCTCGTAAGCAGTTCGCCGCCGTTCGAGGCGTCGACCCCGCTTTCGCTCGCTGCACATTACTAGTGCGCGCTCGAAGAATTTGGTGGAAATTGGACGCCGTTATCGTCGGCGTCCCCTTCGCTCGCTCGCTAGCAGCCTGGCGCCTTTCGTGGCGTCGGCTTCGCGTTGCGGTTGACGGGCTTGCTCGAGTTGTACGACGCCGCTCGCAAAAAACTCGCCGGCTCGTTGGGGCACGGTGGTTGGCGGCGCCTCGGCGTGATGGCTGCGGCCGCCGCACTTGAAATGTTTGTTGAGCTGTGTGGCTTGAAATGCGTCTTTGATGACGTATGACATCACGGTGAAATTATTTACATGCCATATTTTAGACGTGTGTTTTTATTTAAGCATTCGACACTATGAACCACCACATTCTTTTTATGCAGCTTCAAGCAATAGGCGTAACTGGTCCTGCACTATTATTAATAAAAAACTACCTACTCAATAGAAGCCAAGTTGTCAGTCTGTTATGTCATAAATCTATACTTACAGTAACAAATATAGGAGCACCTCAAGGTTCTATTCTCGGCCCACTTCTTTTCATTATTTACATAAGTGATTTGCCATCTTGCCTTACCAGTTCAGAATGCTTACTGTATGCAGACGACACAACAATTGTTAAAACTGATAAATGCCTCCAATCTCTGACACAGAAGCTAAATGATGACCTTTCAGGCTTGGCTGCTTGGTGTATCCATAATAAATTACAAATAAATCCCACTAAAACGAAATTCGTTGTTTTCCACTCTCACCAACGTGAACATAATTATATCCCGCCAATATTTCTAAATCAATTCGCAATTGAAGCAGACGATGAGGCGACCTTCTTGGGAATTAAACTGGACCGTCATTTGAAATTTCATTCGTATGTTGCATACCTGCGAAAAAAAAATGGCTTACGGCATACGTGTTCTAATTAAATCCCGCGATATATTTTCCAAACCCACATTACTTTCATTGTACTACGTTTTTATTCATTCTCATAATAATTACTGTATCACATCTTGGAGCAATACCTACAGCAGTCATCTCGTCTCCCTTCAAACTATGCAAAATCACTCTATTAGAATACTTACCCACAGTCATTATCGCAGTGATGCTAAAGCACTCCTGCATGCCAACAACATCCTAACAATCGAGAACACTTTCAAATATAATCTAGGAATACTATTTTTCAAGCAAATAATAAATCAGCTTCCTTTGTTTATAATCCCTCCATCAAGTCTAGAGAATACAAAATTGACAAGGTTTGCACAAAATCACAATTTTATCTTACCTATAGTTAATACTAACTATGGCAAACAAACAGCCCACTTCACTGGAATCTATTTCTGTAATACTATACCTTCAGGAATAAAAACCTCGGAATCAATCGGCATATTCAAAAAAGATATGAAAACTTTCCTCTCATCCATTCCATAATCTGGATAGTTTTGGTCACTTCTATTACTCCCGCTCCCTTTCGTGCCTTCTCACAACCTAATGTTAACGCAGCATCGCATCATCGTCCTACATTGCTGATATCAGATGTCTCTGTTTAGTTTTGTTTTTCGTAGTTTATTTTTTAACATTTTTCACCGTGGTAATTATTTGAAAACTGTTTAGGAGAGTTGAATTACCTCTATTTTTTGTGTTGTCTGATTTCAGTTTTTGTTGCTACTTTCTGCTAATGATTTTCTTCAGTAGAACTCCTTTTTTCTTTTTTACCTGCGATGTATTTTATTACCTGTTTTCTGCACCAATTAATTGTTTCTATATTCACTACTGTAGGAGGTCCCGATTCAGTCTCTGACTATGGGACCTGCTTCTGTATACACAAATTTTGTAATTGATTCGATAACTAAATAAAACGATTTCTGATTCTGATTTCACCTTGCACATATTTGTCATGTACGTGCGTCTTCATCCCTTCTGTGACGTGTCGCAGAATATTTGCAATATTTTTGTGCTTCGCAGGGGTGAAATTATTTGCGTGCCATGTTTTAGACGTGTTTTTGTTCACATTGCACGTATTTGCACATTTCGTGCGTCTTCACCCTCGCTGTCACGTGACTAAATATTTGCAATATTTTTGTGCTTTGCAGGATGCAGCCGTTGCCCACGACGAGCAGAATGCTGTGTGCCCTGGCGCGTACAACGCCTGCCATCTATCGCTTCCGTTGGAGCAGGTTCACAGAAAGGACTGTACGAGATATGACAACGTGGCTGAACATGTATTGGACATTTTGTAAGGAATTCAATGGAAGAAAGCACAAACTTCATATGTATAGAAAAAATAAAACGTTTCATTGTCTCACTTTTGTCTTTCGTTGTCGCATTGAATGCGAAAACAGTGACATACGCATGACTAAATATTCTTTTGCGTGTTCTTTTCCGCGGCATTTGTTGGTCACCGCGGAAAGAAACACGCGAAAAAAGTATTAAAAAAGACTTGCAGAGTAACTGTAGAAAATCATCCCTGGGATAAAAAGTTCATCCGAATGGAGCGTTTGAGTGGACCGACCGTTGGTCCTTGCGAGGTGCAACTGCGAGGACTAACGTTTGCCCGGTAAGGTGTAAATGTGAGGACCAAATGTTAGTCCATTGAGGTGATCTGTGGGGACTAACAGTTGCCCGGTAAGGTGTAAATGTGAGGACTAAATGTTAGTCTATTGTGGGGACTAACTGTTAGACCCGGTGCCGTTAGTCCTTAAAGGGATTAATGGTTGTGGCAGCCCCATTAGTCCCCAAAAGGACGAACCACACACCCTTTTGCCTTAGAGTGCAGGAAAGGCGCCCTGGCTATATCGCCCGACAACGGCGCTCCAGCGAACAACGAAACGCAGAACATGCGCGGGAGCTACAAGAGCGTGATACAGGACGTCGTGGAGAGCAAATAGTGCACCGCCTATCTGTCGTTTCGTGCTCACTTAAAATACTGCTCTCGCGACAGCGCCGCTGCATTTCGCGTTTGGTTTGGCAGTGTTCCTCGCAATTAGGAAAAACGTCGGAAAAACATCAGGTGATTAGTGCAAACGCTTTCGCAGTGTTTAGAAGGATTCGAGAAGAGGTTGAACGTGAAATAATCTTACACTTCCTTCATAACATTTTAAACAAGCAATACCTCCGATTTGCTGCATAGAACTGGATTTGCGAGCGTTCCCACTGATACCATTATGAGTTTACGAATCCGGACCATCACATCACACTTATTGCGGTTTTACATTCCTTGTGTTCTTTACTGCAAAGTTCATTGTGAATTAATTATCACAGTATCTGCTGATGCGCTTATAGGCGTCCGCTCTCTGGTACAACCTGTCTTGAACAATGTCCGTAGCAAGCATACCGCATGGCCTCCGAGATCTGCTCCAGCAGCGTGCCGGCGCGCTGCCGGCGATAATCTCGAATGCTACACATTCCGCCTAGTTCCCGTGGCAGTGCATGAGTTGTTTACGACAAAAAAAAGTTATGTGTCATGCTTATAAACGTCATCGTTAGGCTAAAAGAGATGTAATGCTTTCTAATAAAATACTTTTTATACAGTTTAGTGGTTTTATTTCATTGCATTCTTAAAACGTTGTATATGTAAAGCTGAGGTCTCTAGTTTAAAAAGGCGTAGTACAAAAACCGGTGTCACTAATGTTGGTGAAGCGAAAGAGGTTACTGTGAGAATTTTTGCACTGTTGGCTCCAATCGCCGCGCAGTCTGTTCTCTGCTCCGTTTCTCCATATTCGTGACTGCTTAGCGCACTCTCATCACACTCTAAATCGTCAATCAATTTTATAAGCGCTTTCCACGTTACGGCTCAGTTCATATCTCTCCCACAGCAGAGTTCATATTTCTCTAAATCGTAACCCATCTTGTCTAACCAGAAACACATTGAGAGAAATATGTGTTAAGATTGTCTACAACATAAGAATGAGCTACAGCCACAAAACTGTGGTTCGCCCGCCTTACACATCTAGAGGAGAATGGTACCAGCTGCTCTTTGTTCGAAAGTCAGCCAAGCGCTTTCTGTTTAATAAAGTAAATATTTCTCGTCGTTTCTGAATAGAATATCAGTTCTGGCAGATTACTGATTTAAGGATGTCTAAAAATTGTCGGGACGTTCGACTTTCTAGCATCTGAGAAGGCGATGCGTACCGGGGCCCGATTACGTTATCCCGTTCTACTCTTCAAGGCAAAACTCAAGAGCCCTCTAAGTTTTTTTTTCATTTATTTATGCGCATTTATTCCGATTTTTCACTCACGGAGAAAGCCAGTGTTTCGCTGGCAGCCGACGCCGCCGATACCGACGCAGACGCCGGTTTTTTTTTTGTGAAACGAGCTCTATATCTCCATCGCGTGAATGCAGTCTCTGCCCGAAAAATGCGCTTCGCCTGGCATTCGCCTCTACATGTGCGTAGTACTTGTTTGGTTCCGTTCGAAGCACGAGAACTTTCTCTTGGCGGATGAATCAACCACTTTTCAGGCAAAAACCTCAGATGCCTTGTGATAGAAGGAGCGGCGGAGCGCGTTCGTTATAGTTAGCTTCTCTATACTCCTCTTTACGAGCTTAGAATGACCCCACGAAAATGGCAGAAATGGCTTATTGTCTCTATGCTCATACGAACAACACTCATGGCTACCTGTTAAACGCATGCGTACGATATCTGAGGCTGTTGATTCCCGGTGTTTCTGGGATGATAATAAGCGTATGAAGGCACTTTGTAAAAGCATC
>NC_051185.1:100807072-100848251 GCF_013339695.2 Rhipicephalus sanguineus | reverse complement strand
CAAGGCATCGACGTGGCGAACCGACAGCTTCAAAGGGTTCAGGACATGACTGCCGTGTTTGTCGCCGTATCAGGCGCTCTTCGGGGAACGTTGACGATGCAGAAAGCAGGCAGAGGCCGTCAAATCATTACCATGATCCAGCGGCGCCAAGCCGTGGAGTCCGATCATAAGAGCCCGTCCGCCGCTTCAGGATGTCTCGAAGGCGATGCAGCACCAAAGCACCCCGGAGAGGCCGCTCACCTGCTTCCTTTTTTTTTTGGTCCTCACGTAGGCTGAGCCCCAGGTTTGGAACTGAGAAACGGCTTGAAAGTGCCGGATATGAACCGGCCAAACTCAAGCCACAACGAACAGAGGGCACCCAACTGACATTCACAATTGCCAGGCTACATTCTCTAATCAAAACTTCCTCGAAAATTACACTTACGCTTACACTTACGTATTATTTCCAGAGAAAAGCCACATCCTCTGAGATAAGCAGGTGCTACAGGCGATACAAAAACAAGAGGAAGTGATTTATAAAATAGGCTAAATGCATGTTATGAACACTAAACGCAAAAAAAGGTATGTAAAGTTACTTTGGTGTTAAAGTGGATAGGCATGGCTGAGACCAGCAGCGTTTCTGCTATCTTGCCCAACATCGTGGTCGAAACAACACGCCTCGCCTTTTGCGACATGGTAAATTTTGCTCATCAGAGTTTTGCCGGCGGCACGCAATTGCCCCGGAACATCCCTGAGATAGCTCGAACACTCCTTCTAGCCGAAGGAAAAGACAGCAGTGCCTACTAGATAGGCGGGTGCGTAACCTTGATTGCCCTCAAAACAAGGTCCATAATTCGGAAGCCGAACGACGCGTGCTTAGAGCCGAATGTAAGGACAAGGCCCGGCCCTGTGGCCTCGTAAGCCACTGAAAGCAAGGAAAACAGAGTAGCCCGCAAACAGCCATTCCAGTCTGTGAGGCTGACAGCACATAACCCTTCTGAATGAGGCAACACTATGCCGGACTCCCGTTTTTCCTGGAGCCTCGCTCGGGGGGTTCCTAGTGACTTGAAAAGTTCGTCGCCAGCGCATTCATCGTGACTATCGACTTGTGGGTCAGCAGCGTTTAACCCTTCCCTAATCGCGCAGCTCTTCATCTCAGGCGAGGACTCTAAAGCTATCGGACGCGTCAAAGCTGCAACCGTATGGTCACCATAACAAAAGCCCTTCTTTCTCAAAAGCATATCCGAGTCGTTATAAGAGGGATAATGCTTGGGCAGGCTTTGTGACACGGCAGCATCCGTTGCGAGCAGTCCGAACGGTCCCTCAATCTCCACGTGGCTATCAACCTGTGGATCAGCTCGTTGAACAATACCAACGTACCATGCGCGCTTCTTTGATATCGGCTGCGGCTTGGCTCGGTGGGCGTGGGCCTTATGTGCACCTTGAGGTGCTCAGGTATGCACACCGAGCTCTACTACGTCCGCCAAGCTCGCCTGCCCATTCACCAAACCCTACTGCACCACCTGCTGCTGGTTTACGCGACCTTCAGGCGTTCACTCAACACTTTCAGTCAATGGCTCAATCTTTTCCTAGTGTCAGTTATCCCGGACCTGCTTCTTCGCATCCCCTGTTGAAAGATTTACCACACGACACCAGCAATGCATGCGACGTTCACCTATCGCCGCCATTGGATGACAGAATAAAGGACGCGTTATACGCAATGAAAAAGGGTTCGGCCCCCGAGCCT
Organism: Rhipicephalus sanguineus; assembly: GCF_013339695.2. Lineage (NCBI taxonomy): Eukaryota > Metazoa > Arthropoda > Arachnida > Ixodida > Ixodidae > Rhipicephalus > Rhipicephalus sanguineus. Next base: position 100,846,525 of record NC_051185.1, on the reverse strand, counting down.
GATGGACATCCTGCTGAGTTTTACGTACAGTTCTGGCCTATCGTTGGTCCATTTATGTCACGCGTCATTCGTTAATGTTTCTAAGATCTTACCCTCCCGAACTCTTTCTACAGAGGCCGTATTATACTATTTCCCACTAAAGACCCATTGTCCACAAAACCGGAAAATTGGCGCCCTATTACCCTTCAGCATGTAGATTACAAACTCTTGGCCAACATCCTGGTGCGCCGAATCAGTCCTTCTCTTGCATCAGTAATCGCTCCTCGCCAGTTTTGTTCCATTCCAGGGCGAGAAATTCGCACCCATACATTGTTAACCCGCGACATCATCCACTACACCACTGGTCGATGTACCCAAGGGCTGCTGGTTTCCTTAGATGAGGAAAAAGCTTTTGATTTCATTCAGCATGACTGCTTAGTAAATGTTTTACATGCATTCGGTTTCCCGGACAATTTCAATAACCTCATTCACGCTCCTTCTATTAGAACCCTTCTTAAGGGCCTTTGAACGTGACCCACGGATTCGACGCTTACCCCTACCTGGTGATAAGCAAGTAGAGGTCAGTGCATATAGTGATGATATTACCCTATATGTCCATAATGAACAGTCGCTGGAGGATGCCCTTTTCGGCATGATCCCAGGTGCAAGGTTAACTTTTTTTTAAAGCGAATATTTTTTATTGGCAATCGCAGCGGTCATGCCAGTATCACATCGCCTTCAGAATCGTCTCCTACCACTACGATCATCGGCGTCACTTTGAATGCATTCGGTCTACATGACAACACCTGGTCATTCGTTCTACAAACTCTCGAAAATGATGTCACAGTTGCCAAACATTGTGATTTCTTCTCCTGCAAAGCTGGTACTTATCGCAACCGGTTTATCTAGGGAAATTTTGGTACACTTGCCACATTGTGAAACCCCCGCTTCGGGACACAAGGAAAGTACAGAGTTGCATCAATTCCTTTTTCTGGTATGGTGGCACAGAAATATTATCTCGTCCAACATTAGCTCAACCTCGAAACCATGGCGGGTTTGCGTTCCGCGATGTTCTTCCACCGCTTCTATCTTGTGCCTGTGCACTTTATTGAGAACACTAGGTCGTTACCGTACTCCCGCACAGACCCTGGTTCGTTACCACCTTGGGCCATTATACGGGTCTTGATGCCGGCTAACCTTATAAACCGCAATCCCCAGTCAACTCTGCTACCATTTTTGCATCGAGCCCTTCTGGCATTTCCCCGACGTCTAGAGGCTACGTGCCCAGAGATAGAGGGCATAGAAGCTAATGTGGTGGACACAATGGCCGCCTTTCTGCTGCCCGTGCTTCCCTAGCACCGTCAATCTATAATGAACCGCCCATGAAACGAATAACTGCAGCGGCGTCGGCAGCCATCGCCGTGATTTTGTTTGGCGGTTGGGCTGGGGCTTACTCTCCGCTCGACATCGGTTGCAGGGTTGGCAAGTGGTGCGCGTCTCCACGTGCCCCAACTGCACTACGGTTGGAACTGACCGTCATGCGACGCGCCTTATGGCGCGCTGTTCATTCAGGTTTCCGCGGACGTTGTGTTCAGGTTTCCGCGGACATAGTGGACGGCCATTTTCCGCGCGGGAGCTCCTCCGCGCATTTAGTAGTTCAGCTTTTGGCGAAAACAGATGAGAGGCTTTGGCGGGAAATGATAGCGGGCATGCTTTGTGGCCGATATTGGGCAGAATGAGACACGAGACCCTCGCTTTCCTCTCTGAGGAGCTCTCCTTCCTAGGCGAGCGCGAGTTTCTGTGGCATCGGTCGTGCCGCTTTGTCGACGTCGAACACGAAAGGTTACAACTTACTTTTCGACCGACGTGGTGCTAGACGGCGCCCGTCAAGTCGTTGTTGATGCTCTTGTCTGCCTACCCTCACGATCCGTGTTTATCACTTTCGCCAGTAACCCATTGTGTTTCATTGCATCTATTGTATCTTTGTATCCATTGTTTCATGATATCCCGCTGAGTTCTTTTGTACTCAATGTCACATCTTAGTCATGCATATTATATTAATGATGTGTTCAGTACAAGACAGCGATGTTTGACGTGGTATATAGGTGTGCCGATGCGTATGTACCCCTAAATACCGAAATGTTGTGAAGTTTTTGTCTTTTTACATTGTGTAAAACAGCTTTTTCAAAACAGTTATAATAACCTATCGTTGTATCTGGGCTGGCAAAAGAGAAATAAAGAGCATAACCACACGTTTTTATTTCTTTCATGTAGGCCTACTTACTCGGCAACAAGTGCTCCCGGTCGAACGAGGCAGGTCATGGCAAAGAACACTGAACGCTATAATATAGGCTTCATAAAAGAACATAGAAGTATAAAGCAGGCTTTAAAAAGTTTGAAATGGGCACGGAAAATAAATTGTTAAAAAGTACTTTATAGAGCAAAACTTGAGCCTTGATATAATATTGTTGCGCTCTCAAGACTCACTTCTAACCAAAATAAATTAAAGGCATTCTTTTAACGTAGAATGACTAAATAATGATGTCCCGCCATTTTTGTTGATCAGGCGTACAAATACTTCAATGAAACTTGCAGCGTTTGCAGTAGTGATTCTCCCGGGGCGTTTGATGCGATGTAGGAGATGGCACGTCTTTCGCTCCAGCAGTAGTGTCCCGTGTTCACTGCATGTGCTAGTGCAGCACACCGCACTTTCAATCGTCCACTATTTACAGTGTCCTACGGTAGAGTACCCATATTTCTCTGAATCGTTTGTAAGGCAAGCCCCTCTTTGATAATTGTGTATAGGTACAGCTGCATGCATTTCTCCTCCGGTGACGTTCTCAACTGATTGACTTCTCCTGCTAAATAGTAGTGCCTAAAATCCAGAATTCCATTGCTGGCATGTTGGCATTCACATTCTCAACTTGACGAAGATGCCATACTTGCTCCTCAATGCGATGCTCGGGGCAACCAAATACGTCTTTTGGCAGGGTTCTCAAAGCATTCATCGCATTCGGCCCTAGAACAGATGACGGACTAATGGCTCTCAGCTTCCGCACCGAAGACGTAGCAGTCGGAAGACGTTTCTGAAGATCAGATGCACAAGCCTTAAGAAAAGCAAAACAACGTCGCTTGAGGTAGTGTTGCTCTTTCGTTATGAGTCGTATATTGCTGACGTGGTTACTGAAGCTTCCACCAAAATCGACGTCGTGTAGACCTAGGAATGCTGATCAGAAACACATGGTGCGGCCTACCGCGTGGAGCGGATACTGCGTCGGTGCGCTAGTGCTCCTGGCTGCCGCCGCGGCGCCACCAGTGGGGGAGCCTCTGGGGAGACCGAAAGCGAGAGCGCCGGAATTATTGCGGCGGATCGCTGCTTGATAGCGCAGCTGCTAAGCGCTTGTTAGTTTTGAAATGGTTACAATAAACTTGCTATAGCGTAAACTATATTGGTAATCGTCCTACCGAATGTGCGCCGGCGATGCTTTCAACCTAGATATAGCTAGTGTTAGTTTTATCTGAGTGCGTTGCTCGTGCGAGTTGCGATTTTTTCGCGTCATGTTTCTCTCTTTTGTTGCCGTGCGCCTGTTCACCCTCGATAATGTATGTTTGTGCTACAGTTGTTTTATCAAAAGGGAGTCGCTTATTCACAGGTGCGGTTGTATTTCCGAAATGACTGTTGCTCACACCTTAGAAACAATATCATTGTGAACATTAGGGGAGTCATAATTGCTTTATTGCACGTGTGTAAAAAAAAGATAACTTTGTTATTGGAGTCACAGGCGCAGCGCTTTCCTGGCCAGAGGTTTTTGCGTCAAGCGTACGAGACGCTTAACAGACATATTAACATTTCCTGCTCAGTTGGCAAGAAGCGTTCGTAAGAGCTCTCTGATGAAAACTTTGCAGACTTCTATGGCGTGGTCGTCCGCCCCGCAAGTCCACTTTCAGCACTTCCATGGTCATAGAGAACAGCTGGTCACCTTTCGGACATATCGTAAAGAAATATCCGATAGGAATACTATATGTTGTTGACAAGTCTCTTATACAAAACATAGTAATCGGTTTGTCACTTGGGGTACCGGCTCTTCTTCAGCACGGTCAACGAAACCAAAAAGTTTGTCGACTTGTCGGTCTTATGACTCTCTGTTGTATGGCCATCTCGTCAATGATCAGGGAGCAGAACGCTTCTTGCTCTACATTGAGACCCTTGAATTCGATGCGCAGGCGCTCCTTTATCAACGAAGTGACGCCGATGTCAGCTGTTAAATGGCCTACATATTTCTGAAGCGTTGAGCGACAGGAGAGGTGAAAGATATTTCTGGACCTTGCATGCTCTTAGCTTTTGAAGCATGCCTTCCAAATTACACATTCCCTTAGAATGACGTCACTGTAGCGGGGCTTCTTCGTCGAGAAACTGCGGACGTGGTTTCTAGCGAACTCGGCAGTCTTGTCACCTTGCGCAGCACCATTGAGCACCTTCATAAAACAGACAATGTCCATGTAATTTCATAAAACTGCGCGCGCTCCTCAGCCTCATCCACTTTTTCTTGAAGGGCCTGAAGTGCTCCTTTCATACGAGCGATCTTCGCTTGCAAGCAGTGCGTTTTTTTAGCTTCTTCTGCCAGTCTAACAAGGTCGAATGTAGTTTGGCATCTCCTTTATTTCTTGCGTCGGCAAGCTCATGGAACACATCGTTCTGGCTCGTTTGCAAACGCACATTGATGCCCACAGCCTCGTTCTCCACACTATGCTCGGTTTCCGCCCTGGCCTCTCAACGCAAGACGTTCTCTTGCAGCTTCACCATGACCTCCTCAGCTCATCCGCTTTCTCAGGCACGAAGGCTCTCCTCAGCCTCGATCTTCATATGGCGCTTGACCAGGTATTTTATGCGGCTATCCTCACTAAACTTGGATCCCTCAACGCCGGCGCTCCACTCTTCAACTACATTCGCTCCATCCTTACCGGTCGCACTGCCGAACTCATCGTGGGAACCCTTCCATCTCCCACGTACGGCTCTCGGTCGTCGTGGTACACCCCAAGGCACAGTCTTGTCGCCTTTTCTTTTTAACCTCGCCCTCCGCTCGCTTCCCGGAAAGCTCGACCGCATCCCTGGCCTAAAAAACACCATGTATGCAGACAGCATGACTTTTTGGTTCACGTCAGGTTCCGACAGGCACATTGAGCGCACTTTGCAACGCGCCGCAGACATTGTCATAGGCCATGTGCACGCGGCTGGTCTCACCTGCCCAGCGGCCAAATCAACCCTCCTTCTCATGCGCCCCCCCCCCGACCGGCGCTGCCTGAAGACACCCCATCCCACCATAATGGTTCGCGCTAACACCACCCCCGTTCCCGTCGTGTCGCATCTCCGCTTGCTGGGGTTGATCTTGCAATCCAACCGTCGCACATCACACCATCGACCAGCTCCAGCTCCGGTCAGCAGACTGAGCGCATGCTAGCTCGTGTTGTAGCGCGGCGCGAGGATATGCGTGAACGCGATCTACTCCGCCTAATTGACGCCTTCGTCATTTTCCGCCTCACCTACGGCCTGCCTCACACTCACCTTCTCAAATCCGAACGCGACAAGATCGACGTGCTCATCCGTCGTGCATACAAGGCTGCCTTCGGTCTTTCCCCTACCGCGTCAACGGAACGCATCCACCGTCTGGGGGCACACAATACCATCGAGGAGTTGGTTGAAGCTCACCGTACCGCTCAAGTGCAACGCCTTTGTCGTTTCCCGACTGGTCGCTGGATCCCCTTTTCCATCTGCCATGATATCTCCTCTCATCCGCCGGACCTGGTCTCATTACCGCACGCCCTTCGAGCGGTCTTCTACATCAAGCTGCTACCCAAGAGCATGCTCCCGGACCACTTGACGTCCACCCGTAATGCCGCGCGGCGATGCTTCGTAACAAGTACCCCGACCACCCAGCCGTCGTTTGCGTGGACGCGGCTCATTAAACCTCGCCCGGCGACACCTTTGCCGTCGTGTGCCTCTCGCCTTTCTCGGCGGAGCCCACGAAGTTGACAGTCATAGCCAGCACCGTGCGCACAACCTACGCCATCGAGGTGGAGGAAGCGGCCATTGCCTTGGCTGCCAATTCTACCGAAGCTGGTGTAGTACTCAGCGATTCTAAGCCCGCCATCTGGAACTTCGCCCGAGGCCTTGTCTCGCCTATAACCCTGCGGCTCCTTCGCGCGGTCTTGCTGTGGGACGCACCGCGCCACATTGAGCTAGGTCTGGGTCCACGCCCACTCGCGTCACCCCCGGCAAACGAGTTGGCTCACCAACACGTTCGAGGATTCGTCAACCGAGCGGTGGGCTCCTCGGAGTCGGAAGCCCTAGTGCCGGAGCCCCTGGTCCCCTACCATGATATCGCTCAGCACTATCGACCTTGAACGGTACGCCTACCCACCCTCTTACGACAGTCTTCCCAAAGGTCCCAGATCGCGTGGCGCCGACCTGCAGACCCGCCCCTTTTCCGTGCCCTCGTTGTGTACTCTTACATGCCACACGGGTGCGTGTGCCATCGATTCACGCTGCTGCCTATGTGGAGGCGTTTGCCTCGCTCAACCCACGGTCCGGAGGATCTCCGGGACCGCCCGGAGGATCTCCCGCCCCACGGACGTCGTCCACCACCCCACACCGGGGAAACAATAGGAGGGCCCTCTCTTCAGCACAGGACCGAGACCCCAGACACGGATTTCTGTCACGGAACTGCAGGACGTCCATTTGAGAAGCACGGCCTGGAAGCATACGTAGCCTAACCCCACCCCACATACCCGCACACGTCTTTGATGATAAAGTAGTCACTCACTCACTCACTGCTCACTCACTCAGCATCAAGTCCAACTCACTCCCTCACATCACTCTCACTCAGCTCACTCACTCACATCCTCACCCACTCACGCACTCACTCACTCATCCTCACACTCTCACTTCTTGTATTGTTGAAATGGTATGCTCTTCTGTTGCTTAAATCCATCGCAATCACACATAGCCTGTTCAATAGATGTCCTTGCGCGAAGCAGCCTTACAAAATTCGTTTAACTTACATTTCAGGGCACTAAGAGCACCACGCGTAAGGCGGCTGCCACGTGGATTTTTTTTTAATTCGCGCGCTTTAGGGAAATGCAAGAAAAAAAATTCGGCAGATCCCACGTACCGTGGGAGTCGATGTTATGCGAAGCATGCGGCGGGTAGGTGACTGTAGCGTAACTTTTTTTACTGAGCGAGACGTTACAAAATGACACTAAAGATTTGTATATATTTTATACGCACACATATATATGTTGAAGAGCCGCATATGTGTAATATAACCAGTTCTTTACGGTTGGGTAACGCTGCCGATGGCAACGTGGGTATTACCAACACCAGAAGCGGTAAGCTGATATGTAGTGCTTATACGTGTGCCGAGAACGCACACACGTTTCGCGAACCCATGTGCATGTGTGTAAGACGTTCTTGACAGTTAGTTCTTGAACAAGGGCATCATCACCGTGATCAGTGAGCACCAGCAGCTTGTCATGACTTGTTATAGGATCCGGTCGTGATTGTGGTGATGAGGGGTCCATGTGTAGTGAAGTTGTGGCATAGTAGAGGTTTAGGAATTCGTGGATGCCTCGGTCATTTCGTCGATAAATTGTCTGTCGACACAGCCGGCGACATGTAGGAACCTGAAGCCACCCTTCGCGTTGGTGAGGTATAGGCAGTCGAGGCTGGTAGGCCTGGATAGTGCTACGTAGACCAACATCAGTGGATGGTGTTTGTCGTATTCGTAGACTACCTGCGCGTATGTGGCATACGTAGCCTAGTCTACAAAGCGGCTATCAATTTATCTGGCATCATCCTCGGTCAGCATGAGGCCATCGCCCAGCCTCGTAAGAAATGGAGAGGACGCTGCGTCGTTATGGTGGACGAAGTGCACTTTACGGTGCGGTGATGTGGATATCATATGTAACTTTCCTCAACGTATTCCTCCGGGGTCGAGCAATGCTTCAATATAGCTTGCTGAATCATAGGAATACAAACGTAATGTTTATTAGACTGCTATAAAAGCGGAGCCAACACTGGAACCAGAGACGTTAATCTGATATGAGGCCTGTATCGTAGAGTACACATCGTAGGAGTATCATGTAGTGTTCATTGCTTTCTTGTAAAATTAGAGAGCCAGCACCACAACTACCATTGACGTTGCACCGATATTACGCCTACGTAGACTGTTTTTCCAAACCAATTTATAGACCTGGCGTGGCTCAGTGGTAGAATACCTGATTGCCACACAGAATGCTTGGTTTCGATTCCTGCTGGGATCGTAATTTTCATTCATTCCATTCATTGAGTCAACGCTGCCGATGCTGGTTTTCCTTAACGCTCTAGCATTTAAGTTACCAATGTCTGTTCTCGCCGTTCCTGGGTAGATATAAACTGTCAATCACCTGTGGCGCATACCCGTACACCGCGGCCCGTGGTAAACGGGTATGTGCCACACGTGTCTAGTGGAAAGTGTTTGATGACGTACGCCACAGGATTTTAACGTTATTCATGTCATGACCCGGCAATCATGTTCGTCAAATCCTCATACCCTCCCATGCAAATTTTGGTCTACACCAAGTTAAGGAGGCGACCATGAGAGCACCCAGACGTAGGCGGCTAGATAGATAGATAGATAGATAGATACGTAGATAGAAACGCTCAAAGTGCCAGAGGTTCGCTAAGAAATGCTTCGCATTTAAAAATATTAAGCAGGGCAGTGATCTCACCATAGATTGAAAAAAGCTTATGTTTGTGAACAAGCCCTACAGCTTTTGTATTGAAGATGTTTCTCTATATATACTATTTAACAGGTTCAATAAGCAACTTTTGTGAATTGAGGAGCTTTTCACATAGGAAAATATTTTGACCTGTTCAATATGGCTCAGAACAATGCTGCGCTAGTTGGACACGCGTAGCGCTAATGCTTCATCTTTTAATACATGGTGTTCTTTATCTGAAACACCCTGTATATATTTTATACGCTACAGCCCACTATTTGTGCTGGAGTACTAAGAATAAAATAAATATATAAATAAATAAATAGGTCACAAACACATCTAAACTTGACACCATCAAACACCTTGCATTAGGTCTATTTTTAACAAATATCGGCGTTCTAACTCTCCTTCAAAACCCCTGACAGCGAAAGTTTTGTTTACGACTTTTTTACTGTAATTTGTCGCTTTGTGTCTGGTAACACTGAAATTGAATCGTAAATGTTCTAACGAATTGTATAATTAATGCTTGCGTCGTCAATTGAGAACGCTTTTCCGTAAGTTCGAAACACCTGTCTAAATACCATAACAAACTAGCGCCCCACAGCGAGAGAGCGCCCATGATCATGTGCACTGAAGCTTTGGTTTCGTTGAAAGCGTTTTTTTTCTAAATCGGGGCCCCGCACGCGCTAATGAATGAAACGATGCGGATGCTTCGGCATCTCAAGCTCGTGTTCCGCCCCAACCCCTCTACTCTTTCCTCAGGAAAAAGAAAAAAAGCATTCCTGGCCGAAGCAGGCAGACTTACTTTGAGAAAAGCCCAAGAAACGAGAGAGAGCGGTGACCAACAAGAGTTTTCGCCGGGTGTCAGTCGCAAATCTTCTCTGTCGTAGACAATACTCGCTTAACTCGTGGAACGTCATGCGGGGCCTTGGTCTGCGTCATTCGAGTGGCAATATTTCGCGGTGCTGCCAACTCAGATGGGCACTCAAATAACTATAAAACCGAAATAAAATATATTAAACCTAATGTCCGGCACTAATAATCGGTCAGAAGTAACCCCGTACACAGAACAATCAAACAACACAAATATCTTGATGTTTCAATTTTGGTGTCAGGGTTCAACTAACAATGTCGCTAGACTACCCACTTTAGAATCTAGAAGCTCCTTTGAAATACTACACTTTCTGGTTATTATTCGTGGTCTTATTAGCATAAATAAAAATAATTATTTTAGCCTACAACGAATTGCTTATTTCAGGCGCAGGCATATCATATATATTCCTCCTCCTTCTATCATCACCGAATGCTTTAGGTTGAGTTATTTGTTTTCCTAGAGCAATTAATGGGTGATACGCACTGCCGAACGCTATTTCCAAACTAACACATCCAGGTGATCTTCAAGAAAAATGTTCACGAAGCTGGCATTAAGCCGCGCAAGGCTTTAAACAGCGAAACTGGACGACTCTGAAGACTACTCTGGTTGCTTTTAGGTTGTTTCTATGCCATAGCTAGGCGATGCAGGTTGTTTCTAGGTTGCTTATAGGTTTTTGCTAGGCTTTAGCTATGTGATGCTAGGTTGCTGCTATGTCGCTTCTCTGTGCAGAGAGGTTCGAGTTAAACAGGCAGTCACTGATTACACGACACGGATGTCCAAACTCCAGACGCAGAACCTCGCGCTGATAACAAGTGGTCGCACCCCTCATACATCTACGGGCCCGTCGTCGTTGGCGAAGGTCTTCCATCACTTCGGGGTCTTCTCGCATCCACCGTTGCCTTTCGCGTTACCTTGTATTATCTCGTTGTGCAGGTACGTATCTGTACAGGTACTTACCTCGGTGTCTTCGGCTCGCCGCCGTCGCTCCGCTGCACTTGTTGTTGCGCTAACTGTTTCCTTATTCGTTTTAATGAACGAGTGATGAGTACTGGGATTTACCCAATTTCTGTGGCACATACCTGTTTATTATGATGATAGTTTTTTGGTTCGTCAGACAAGCAACCACTTGCTATAGAGCTTCGCTCTTAAAACACTAAGAGTAAATCGTTTCCTTAAATTGGCACTTCATCTGTGTTGAGCGTATGTGCGTACATCGGTATTAGAGGTACCAGTAAAAATTCTTGCCATCGCTTGTTTGATTGTATGTGGGATTGCTCAAAAATATGGGCACAACTTAATGTTTGTGCAAATATTTGTGCAATTAGGAAAACAAGGCACTGCAACACTACAATGCAACAAACTATTAGTGAACGGGGTCGAGCAATGCAAGTCATAGTAAAGAACAACGAGCAATATTACAGGCTTTTTAAATAGCCCTAAAACAATTTAAGCATGCTGACAAAGGTCCGGAATCTGCAAGGAAATAAAATGCATGAATTCGCGCTAAAACAGCAAATGACACATCATTTACGTTGTTGCCATCTCAAGACGCGTTTCTGATCAAGGTAAAATTGAAAGGACGTTTTCACGCTGAATGACTCTATGATATGCCCCTGTATTTCTGTCGATTAGACATTAAGGAAGTACTTCCGTTAATTAGCAAGGTTTGTTAGAGTGGTTACTGTGGGCGCCTATGACGAGAGGTAAGAGATTACACGCAGACTTTGCCTCCAGCAGCAGTATGGCCAACTCAGCCGCCTTCCTTTACAGCCTCTTATGATAGAGTACCCATACTTATCTACATCGTTTGTAAGAAAAACTCCCCTTCGATAATTGCTTAGAGTTACAGCTGCATCTGTGTCTCCTATGGTAGGGTGCTCTTAATCATTGACCTCTGCTGTATAGACCACGCATCGATTCAAACGCGACAGCTTTGAAACACCTGCCCACAGCTCTTTCATGGGGAGGTTTAGCTTAAGCTAAATAATTTGCGGCGTTTGTGGTGTCCTGACTTCTTTCTTGTGTCCTTGTTTGCACGCCCTGTCTTTTTAGAATGAAGACTAAATAATTTAACTCTTTTCTCAAGCCACACAGTCTCACCACCGGTGACTAATTGCGCCATATCGCTCTTACGACAAAAAACCCCCATTTCCCCGAAGGGGAGTATGAGGAAGTGCCAAGCACGGGGTGATGCTATGAGGGGGCGCGCGCGACTAAACTGCAGAGCCGAGCGAAGGAGACGGCAGCGAGAGAGCACGCGCCAGCCGACCCACGGAGGTCTGGCCGTTTTTAAGTGCAAAGCACTTTTACTGATGATGATGATCTGTCTTCCGAACTCGTTCCAAAGAACCCGCAACGCGTTCAACTTGTTGGCGGCGTTGCGCACGCCCGAGATGGGGCTCAGGTTGTTGTCGAACCACAGTCGATCGCACACCGCGCAGCTATATCCGAAGCTGCGGTCCAGAAAGTCTCGCTTGAAGCGCGCGTCCGGCCGATCGAATTCGAGGGCCCGCGCTCGCTCACGCATCGCGCGTCCCCGCGCCAGATCGGCTTCGGGGTGCTCGGCTCGCTTCGCAAGCTTTCGTTCGGCGTCTCGCCGCCGGCCTTCATCACCACAAACAATGCGCGGGGCGCGCGCAGCCACGGAGCGGAGGGCGGAGCGCGCGCAGTCACGTGGGGCGTGACGTCGCTGCGCCGTTGCTACAGACGCTCCTCTCCGCTCCTCGCGCCGTTGCTATGGGACGGCGGATTCAGGGTCGCTTATAAAGTGCATTCGCACTTAAAAGCAGTATCCTAGGAAAGCATAAATTTCCTTTTGCTACAGCCAACAATTATAGGTGTGGTATACCCAAGTGAATAAGTAAATACATAAATATTATTATCAATAGGAGCAGACTGCTTGCGCCAAGTTCCTGCCCCGCCACGGGCTTGTCGGGTCTTGAACTGCGCACGAAATCGGTCTATGGTGCCCACATTAATAATGGCACAAGCACACAGTGACACTGGCTTCTCTTTCAAGCATATACGGTCGACCTCTAACTTATGGGCTTAACAATATTCAGCAAATGTATTATAAAAAACAGAGATCATGACTCTGGTTGTTGCTAAGATTGATATTGGTTACATATGATATGGCAGCAATATTTCGCTTGATATAAGGGTCAATTGACTGTCAGCATATTTATTTCAAATTAGTTTATTATGTTCATTGAAAAATTGTCAGCCCCTATGATCATTGCGGTGCCTGAATAAGGACAGCTCTACCACGCGATCAGTTCTAAAGAGCCTCTGAGATCCGATGCTGCGGCGCGCGAATTCTAATGTTATCCCAAAGTGGGATAGGTTGAACAAACAGGAGAAAGTGCCTCAGACAGACTGGTCGACGTTTCAATAGGAGGACCTACCTTTGTCAAAGGCACCTTGCCATCCTTCGCATTGGCTGACCTATTTTGAGAAGGCGCCATTGACAAAGATAGGCCCTCTTATCGAAACGTCGAAAAGCCTGTCTGAGGCACTTCCGTTTATTTAACCTATCCCACTCCTTGGTTCCATCTGTCGGCTCCCATCTTGACTTTGAATGTTAACCCAAGAAATACAAAAGGCTTCTGACAAACTGCAGCGCAAGAAATGCACGGACGGAATGAAAATGACAAGGACGAGGGTGGAGCTTGCAATTTATATATATATATATATATATATATATATATATATATATATATATATATATATATATATATATATATATATAAGTATAAAAGTATATGCGCGTTCATAAAAACAACCGTTTATCTTGTCTACGTTTCGACGGGAGCCCCGTCTTCTTCAGGACATAACAATATTTACAGCGTGTGTGTGTCCTCTTATAGCATGTTGAGAGTGGAGGGGAAAGGACAGAACGGAAGGGAAATAGGAACGCAACAAGTAACGGAGAAAAAGGGGGGACCACGACAACGACAACAACAACAATCACAACAATAAAAAGAGAAAAGAAAAGTCAGGAAGGTCAGTAAGAAGGGTTTTGCTTGACGCGGACATTGTGTTAGTTTAGGAAGCGACAACAATAGAGCCTCTGCGCACCCACCCTCCCCCAAACGGACAATGTAATGACCCCACGCATCTAGTATGGCACCTTCCGGTGTGAGGCCACGGGTGGCGTTTTTGACGTCCTTCTTCGTCGTTTACCGCGTTAAAGTAATTGGTGCGGTGGAGAGTGAGGGCTTTCAGCGTCTGCTTTTCCGTGTCGGTCTGGGTGTAAGACCCGAAGTGGCCGGTAGTGTTGCCGCGTCGTCAATATTTATTAAGCGCATCGGCTATTTTGGAAGAGGAAAAGATGTAGAAAAAGGTAAGGGTTGTAAAGGAAAAAGACGGACTAAAAGCTTGTTCGTGTAATGACAGTTTAAGTGCAGTGCTGTAGGACGTACACTGCACTATACGACCTCCGGGACCACTTATCTGTGCATGCCGGCTGTGATTGAAGTGGCAGATGAATCATGGTTAGTGAGATGCTTAAGCTCGAGGCTGCACCAAGAAGCGCTATCATTCAAAACATTATTATGCTCGCACTAGGCGCAAGGGGCCGGGGACTGATTAGAGAATGGCGTTTGCGCTTTTTAATGAACGTAAAATTCGGAGAGGATTCCCGGGTGTTCATTTATTCCACTTTTTATCGTGTTGAATTTGTATATAAAATATGATTCATGTTGCTCCCTTTCTCTGGTTGTTCGAAAATTGTTTTCCAAGAGTGTAACCTTGATACCCTCGAAACTGTGGTCTTTCAGTGCGACATGTTTAGAAAGTGGAAGGCCAGGCAGGGAACGTACATGTGACCAATGGTTGTTGAACCTAATTCTAAAAGGCGTTTCTGTCTGGCTTACGTATTGCATGTTACATACCCCACATTTCAAAAGTTATATGACATTGTTTGAGTCGCAGTCGTGTGCACCACTTATTTTGTGCTTAAAATTTGAGTGTGTGCTTTCCGCCACGGTTGTTGTCTGCATGTGTTGCATACTTTGCATCTTCCTTTTCCGCAAGGGCGACACCCGATTTGGGGCTTTGTACCTATCTTTGAATTTATTAAATGATCCCTGATACTTCTTGGCCGCCTGTATACCACACCCGGAGGGGAAGTTATAATTTTGGATAGTCGCTTGCTCTGTTCTAATATGTTAAAGTGTTTTTTTAAGATCTTAATTATGTTGGGTGGGTTGTTTGTGAAAGTTAATACAAGATTTTTCTTGCGCTGCTGATCGGTATCTTTTTGTTGGTGTAGTCCCGATTTTTGCTGGCGGTCCAGATTTGCCGCTTTTTTGATCGCGTCATCAATGATAGCTGGTTGGTATTCTTGATGGTGGAGTACCTTGCGCATACGTTCTGTGTTTTTTTTTTTTTTGGAAATCTTGAGAGCGAGAGCAGATTCTTTTGAATCTGTGTGCTTTGGAATAGGGAATACTGGTCTCGCAGTGGCGCGGGTGGCAGCTTTTGAACAGCAGGTACCGTTGCCTGTCCGTAGGTTTTCTGTATTAATTATAGTGACCAACGCGCCGTCCTCTATTCGAATGTGTACATCCAGGAAGCTTATTTCAGTGTTAGAGTAGGAGTACGTAAAAGAGATGCTGGGGTGTGCTTGGTTAAATGCATGTATGAATTTGAGGAGCTCGTTTTCTGAATCAGTCCAAATCATGAATATGTCGTCTAGGTACCGTTTATAGAATGAAGGTCTGATATCACAGCCTGAAAAGAAATTGGACTCTACGTGGTGCATGAATATGTTAGCGTAGTTTGGGGCCATTCTTCTACCCTTTGCCGTGCCGCTGATTTGAAGGTAGTACTGGTTGTTAAATTCGAAGCTCTTCAGTTCGAGGACAAGTCGGGTTAAAATTTCAATTACTTTTTTGCTTGGATATGCGTCAGGGTTGTGGTTGCCATATGATTCTACAAGTGCCCTGATACCATCGTCATGTGGTATATTCGCGTAGAGTGAACTAACGTCCAACGTTACCAGGAATGCGCCGTCTGGAAATATTACGTCCGATATTTTGCGAAGAATCTGCTCTCGCTCTGCGGATTTCCAAAAAAAAAAACACCGCACGTATGCGCGAGGTACTCCTCCGTCAAGAATACCCACCAGCTATCATTGATGACGCGATCAAAAAAGCGGCAAATCTGGACCGCCAGATTTTACTACCCCAACAAAAAGATACCGATCAGCAGCGCAAGAAAAATCTTGTATTTGCTTTCACAAATAACCAACCCAACATTATTAAGATCTTAAAAACACTTTAACATATTGGAACAGAGCAAGCGACTATCTAAAATTTTCACTTCCCCTCCGGGTGTGGTATACAGGCGGCCAAGAAGTATCAGGGATCATTTTATAAATTCAAAGATAGGTACAAAGCCCCAAATCGGGTATCGCTCTTGCGGAAAAGGAAGATGCAAAGTATGCAAACACATGCAGACAACAACCGTGGCGGAAAGCACGCACTCAAATTTTAAGCACAAAATAAGTGGTGCACTCGACTGTGACTCAAACAATGTCATATACCTTTTGGAATGTGGGGTATGTAACATTCAATACGTAGGCCAGACAGACACGCCTTTTAGAATTAGGTTCAACAACCATCGGTCACATGTACATACGTTCCGTGCCTGGCCTTCCACTTTCTAAACATGTCGCATTGAAAGATCACAGTTTCGAAGGTATCAAGGTTACACTCTTGGAAAACAATTTTCTGACAACCAGAGAAATGGAGCAACGTGAATCATATTTTATATACAAATTCAACACGATAAAAAGTGGAATAAATGAACACCCGGGAATCCTCTCCGAATTACGTTCATTAAAAAGCGCAAACGCCATTCTCTAATCAGTCCCCGGCCCCTTGCCGCCCAGTGCGAGCATAATAATTTTTTTGAATGATTGCGCTCCTCGGTGCAGCCTTGAGCTTATGCATCTCACTAACCAGGATTCATCTGCCATTTGAATCACAGCCGGCATGCACAGATCAGTTGTCCAGGACGTCGTACAGTGTAGTGTACGTCGTACAGCACTGCACTTAAACTGTCATTACACGAACAAGCTTTAAGTCCGTCTTTTTCCTTTACAACCCTTACCTTTTTCTACATCTTTTCCTCTTCCAAAAAGAGCCGATGCGCTTAATAAATATTGACGACGCGGCAACACTACCGGCCACTTCGAGTCTTACACCCAGGCCAACACGGAAAAGCATACGCTGAAAGCCCTCAGTCTCCACCCCACCAATTACTTTAACCCGCTAAACGACGAAGAAGTACGTCAAAAACGCCACCCGTGGCCTCACACCGGAAGGTGCCATACTAGATACGTGTGGTTATTACATTGTCCGTTTGGGGGAAGGTGGGTGCGCAGAGGCTCTATTGTTGCCGCTTCCTAAACTAACACAATGTCCACGTCAAGCAAAACCCTTCTTACTGACCTTCCTGACTTTTCTTTTTTTATTGTTGTTATTGTTGTTGTTGTCGTTGTCGTGGTCCGCGCCCCTCCCTTTTTCTCCGTTACTTGTTGCGTTCCTATTTCCCTTCCTTTCTGTCCTTTCCCCTCCACTCTCAACATGCTATAAGAGGACACACACACGCTGTAAATATTGTTATGTCCTGAAGAAGATGGGGCTCCCGTCGAACCGTAGATAAAATAAACAGTTGTTTTTATGAAGGCGCATATACTTTTATACTGATAACCTTACGGCAACCGAAGTTACTCTTCCGTATATATATATATATGGGTCATTCCATGCCAAGGGCCCTAGACGTGGCGCTGGCGCCTCGCCGATTTCGCTGATAAAAATTCAACTTTTTTCCTATACCGCATGGAGTATTGTGTGAAAACATTCTGCATCGAAAAAAATTTTCATGACTGTGGCGCCCCCTCAAAGATCGCTTGCTTTTGTTAAACAGTGCCTAATAGAAAAACAGATATAAAGCTGTTTTTGTGTGTTGAGCTTCGAAACAGCGCTTGCGCTGCTACAGAGGTTCTATCTAGTTGTGGTATTTAACCATTCCGAAATGTTTGTATTTAACTGCCAGCTACGTATTAAAAAAAACGAAAATCTTCCAAGTTTGCGAGTTTTCCTTAGGCTAACTGAAACTCTCCCGAAGCTATCTTAATATTTGTGTGGTTTTCAGGAAAGTGTATTTTCGCATAAAAATGTTTAGCAGTGAAATATACTTCAAATCTTCCCGAAAACAAAAAGTGAAATCAGAGAAGATAGGCAATTTGTCGTATATTGTTGTCGCAATTTGTCGCATACTGATGCTATCCAAGTAAAAACCTCATGATAGGAAATTCGATAGAAGACTTCATTGCTAAGAAATGAAGGAAGTTGAATCAAAACATTTTTTGCTTTACGGAAGAAAATAATTTTTGAACTTGGCCCTCCGAACGCACCCTGCATTTCTTTCTGTTGCCATTTCGGCGCAAAGCACGTGGTCACCCTTGCAGCTGACACTTGTCACGGGCTGTGGCAAGATGCGAGATGTATGTCAGCGGCTCTTGAGCTCCCGAGAGTCTTGTAGCCTTGATGACAAGGCTACGAGTAATGAATTCACTTTACAACGTGAGCTTGCTTGGCGGGCCCAATGGTAAGTACGGATGCCGGACACGGTGTCGCGCATTTCATGGCGTCGCACATTTTTCACTTTGTGGACATGCTCCATTTGCACTATCGTTGACGCATCTCCCAGTTTGGCCCAGATACGCTTTTCCGCACTTTAATTTCACAAAGCACCCCTCCTGCGCATTCGACAAAGCGCGGCCTGTGCGTTGTGCCGCAGCCCTGCCTCATCCTTGCCTCCGTGATGGTCATTCTGCAGAGCTTACGCAGTCTGTGTGGTGCCCTGAATATGGCTCACGTGATACCGCTGGCCCACCTTTCTCAGGTTCTGAGAAAGCTTGGGCACATAGAGAGAGAGAGATAATAAAATGAGAAAATGGCAAGTAGGTGAACCAGAATAAGGTACCACAGCTACCTTCCGCCTGCCCAGTGCACTGGCTTCACACGTTTACGAGTGACTGCGCATTTTCTTGAGAAGGCTCTCTGACAAAGAAATAAGGAGCTGGGGATATCCAACGTTGAGCAGTCTTTCAGCGTGAAGCTCTAACGCTTCTTAAAACTCACCGTGTGTGTGTTTTTTTCTTTGCCACTGTAATTTTGTCAGAATTATGCACCAAAAAGCCCAACTCTCCACTTTAAGGCAGAAATGCACATGAACGCCGACGTACGATTGCCACTATCGAACAACTTAGCCAAGAATTAGGGTCGCCTCCCGTTTTTTTTTTCCATGAGGAGCTTTCGGTTATGAGAATTTCACTTAAGGCAGAAAGCTCACGTTGTGCAGGGCTTGAGAAAAGGGGGCGTGGCTTTCACGCCACTGGTTGTCGCAAACCTGGTCCTTTTCGCTGAATCGTAATGCGCGGAAATCTGTGGGGCATTGAATATTGTTAAGAAAGGCCACAGCTTTCTAAGCAAGCAAAACATGAAATTTCAATTTCATTTTATTAATTTTAGCCTACCCTAGTCCTTAGCATGCTTAAAAAAGTCGGAAATCTGCGCTGAAATAACACATTGAAAAGCGCTTTACAACAAAAATTGGCTGACATTAATACGCTGTTGCCCTCTCAAGACGCATTTTTAACAAAGATGAATTTAAAGAAAACTTTTTCACGGACAATGACGTTATAATGTTGTTCCATCATTTTAGTAGGTCAGATGTTAGCGACATACTTGCGTAAAACTTGCAAGGTTTGTGAGAGCGATTGCAGTGGGTGCGTTTGTCGAGAGGTAGGGTACACCATGTATGCTTGGCTCCAAGAGCAGTGCAGGACGTGTGTTATACTTCGAGTTAAAGTGCACATTAGGTTACCTCGCCGGCCGTTTACTGTCAACCATAGCAGAATACCCGTACTTCTCGAAATCATTTGAAAGGCTAGCGTGTGTACGAGCCTTGCTGTTGTCGTTTTTAGTAGAGTTCATATAAATTGACGTCGTCAACCATTTACAGTCTACCATAGCAGAGTACGCATACTTATCTGAATCGCTTGAAAGGATAACTTCTCCATGATAATTGTAAGTACAGCTCCACACGCCTTTCATATGATGGGGTGCTTTAAATCATTGAATTACCTTGCTTCCATTACACTGTGATAGCTACACACACACGCATAAAGCTCTTCCACAGTAAGGTACAACGTACGGTACATCATTTAACTAGCTTCCTCAAACCACAAGATCTAACCCCAGGTGACTAATTGCGCTGAATCATTCCTACAAAAAAGCAGTCTCATAGTTGAGTACATATTTTCACAAGCTACAGCCTACAGTGAGGGCTGCGGTATATGAAAATCAATCAGTCAATGAATAAATCAATCATATTAATAGGACCGCCCAGCATTGCACTGGTCACGAAATTGGCCCACGATCGCCTTGGTTATTAGTGGCACGAGTACGAAGGGCACTCTTGTTTTGCCGCGAAAGCTGTGATGTTATCACAACGGCAGCCGATTTTCGCAGCTGCCGCCGGTGTCCTTAACCGCTATCACACCGAATGAACAAAATACCTAGGATCGAGTGGGATTTGAACCCAGACCCTCAGCGTGGCAGTCGAGTATTACTACTTAGACAAGGCGGTGCTTCAAAGTCCTACGCAAAAAGACCCTATACGTCATGTTCGGATAGGAATCGCGTAAATAGTTTAATATAGCGTGGTAGAAGAATAAAACAACAACCAGGCGTAACGCAACGTGAATTGCTTAAATCTTTTTCACGAACCACACAATCTAACTACTCGTCAGTTATGATTGCGCTCAATCACTCCAACGATAGAAAGTAGTCCCATAGTTGAGTACATATTTTCACAAGCTACATCCCACAATGAGGGCTCCAGTACATGAAAATCAGTCAGTCAGTCAGTCAGTCAGTCAGTCAGTCAGTCAGTCAGTCAGTCAGTCAATCAATCAATCAATCAATCAATCAATCAATCAATCAATCAATCAATCAATCAATCAATCAATCAATCAATCAATATCATTCAATCAATGATATAATTAGCGCCGCTCTGCATTGCACTGTACGAGTGGGTGGTTAAAAGCTTACCACCCGTTACAAATGGCTCAAGTAGCACAGCCATGATTCTTTGCCGTGAGCCTCAGCATCGGCAAGTGTACATAATGACTCACAGATGTGTAGCGGGTACCTCGCTTCTCCACGCTTATCCATTACGCACTCTGCCAGTAATGGCAGAGTGCGTGCTTCCCTACTTCGCAAAAATTATGGTGACTTAGGGCGTAGTGTGAACCTCGCAGCTGTAGTTGCCGTAGTCGCCAAAAGATATATTGAAACGGACTCTTAGAAAGGCCCCTCGTCTCGCTTTCTCTATGGTTGCAATGCCTGTTACGCGCAGGCCTGGCGTTTTCGCTTCCAGGCATATCCGATCGAACATATCCGATCTATTATGCGGAAAATGTCGTTAAAAATAGAAATCAATGGTTCTGCTTCAAGTGAAAGAGTAATATTGGACACATGTGGCATGGTATCATAACCCAGTATAACATAAGGGCCAACTAGCTATGAGGATGATCACTTAAAATATTGTTTAAATTCCTTGAAAGATTTTAAGACTTGGGATCGCTGCCGCACCTGGCGGAGGATATCTCCACCATGCGCTTTTTGTTTTTTTGACGCGGCCTCTGAGATTCGGCTCGCCAGCCAGCAAAACATTAAGTCAACACACCATTAAGTCAACACACCATTAAGACAACAACCGGTGCAGGCAAACGCCGACGTACGAGTGGCACTACCGGAGGCCTCCAGGCTTAGGGTCGCGTCCAGAATTTTTTTGCGTGAGGAGGTTCACTGAAAAAAAAACATGGCTGATCCCCCTGTCATAGATATCGGTATAGCACGAAAGGGAAACGTGTCTTCACAGAGGCAGTTGAGCGTTTGCTGCGCATTGTTTCTCCACAAGGGCGAAGGAATGAATGCTATAGCAACAAATTGTAATGTCACGCGCAGAACGGCCAGCACATGAAGCTTTGAGCGCAAATAAACGACGCAGGACGAAGAAGTTTCTTTGCCCTAAAAGTTTTATGTCCTAATGTGCAATACCAACTAGCCCACCTAGCAAGTCTGACACCACCCCGCTCACCAAGAGCACTGTGAGAGGAAAGTGTAAGATATAAAAGGCACGTCTATAAAGTCTCCAAAGTGTGTGAGGGTGGTGCAGTAGATTGCATGCCCGGCAACTGTTGTCACGGGCCGAGAGGTCGTAGGTTCGATTCTCGTGGATGGAACTTTCTTCCTTCCATTTTTCTTTGCCATCTGATCGTGTCTGAACGTCATTTCCGTGATGGAAATACGTCACTGAAATCTTGGTGGTCCCCGGCATAAAACACTTTCGGTTAAAAACTTGGAAAATATAGAAATATTTGAAAGGAGTTACAATACATGGAGGCAATAGCATAACGAAGGGGGACACCAGCTCCGCTGTGAAATCATGGCTGGATTTTTTAACTTGTTGATTTGCGGTGGGCCGCAACTCCTGCCGCACGGGTACGTCACCTTAGTGTCTGCTTGAATTTATGTTTTCATCTGGTTCGTTGCTGTATGTGCCATTCTCGTCGTGATGGCATGTATTTTAAGCAGCTAAGCAATCTCAGTCATGTGCCGTCCTCGTACTACTAGTAATAGGCATCACGCAGGTCATGTGACCATAGCGAGAGTGAATAAAGAAATAAAAACGAAATGATGATGCTTGTAATGACGTTTATCGAAATTATGATGATGATGTTGCTAGAGCACATACACTCGCGTGCTTGCAACTTAGCTTAAATGTAAACATTTTGACAGAAATCTGTCTGGCTGGGTGGAATATTTAGGAGGTTGAAATGGCTCCAGCCAATTTTAGAGAGAGCCCGACGTTTCGGGACGGATTCGGTCCCTTCCTCAGTGGGTGACTAGGTTGGTCATGGAAGCATCTCCCAGACTTGCTTCACCACGGCTCCGGATTTCCCTTTCCCTGACGTTTCGGAGGCCCGGAAGCATACTGAGGGCATTGTTCCTAGAGACCGGTTCACATTTTCCGGTGTGTTTTTCGAATGTGCCACGACTCGAGCAAGATCCTCCTGCCCAGATTCCGTTATGTTTCGAGAGCAGAAGCGCCGTCGAAATCGATCTTATGGTCGTGCTTCTCACAGTGCTCTGCAAGAGCGCTGCAACGCATTTCCATCTTCCTGACGTCGTGCTTATGTTGGCGCATTCTTTCTGGGAAGCACTTGCTCTCGCCTATGTAGCTGGCTGGGCATTCCGAACACGGCGCCCTGTACACTACACCTTGGTGCTGCTCCCTCGAGGGTCCGACCTTCGGCCGCGGTAGCAAGCGGGTGAGCGTTGACGATGGCTTGTGTATCACCGTGAGCGCCTCTTTTCCGAGAATCCTGGCGAGCTCTTTACTGATGCCCGGCACATATGATATGAAAATGCGCTGGGCTGGCTTCTTAGATTCTATTGTGGCCGGTTGGGTGGCTGGGGATGGGGGAGGGGGTCGCGTAGTGTGTCTTTCGCCGATGCCCCTCCTCGACAAGGGAGTTGTCCTCTCGGCACACGGCGTGACACCCGGCGGATGAAAGCTTCGGTATATCCGTTCTATAGCAGCTCGGCGACGACCCTCTCCTCTGCTCTATTTCTCTCCCCCTCCGACGTGCAGATTGTTCTTGCACGTGAAAGGGGCGCCGAAACTACTGAAGCTTTGTCGGCAGTCGGATGACAGGATGTGTAGTGCAAATACCTGCCGGTTTTGGAGCCAGTTCGATATTCGTTAAAGCTTCGCTGTACGACGGTTCCAACGGCGTCCAACTGGCTGCAATTTGCCTACATTGAATAAACCCCTCTAAATTGCCTACTGCATTTTGTGACAGCGCAACGCTCTCCCGCCTGGTAGAGTTCATTGAACTACGAATCGGCCGCATATTTCCGAACACAGTCATGCTCCTGCTTTTAAAAAACGTAGCCAGTAATCGGTCAGCGATGGAGCAGGTGCATAAGTCTTACCCGTAATATAGTATTAAGTATTCCCGGTCTTTCGAAATCGACGCAAAGTCTCAATTTGCAGCTGCGTAGGTGATGCATGAGCCCACGGATTTACCTCATGAAAGTCCATGATTGCGACCTTCCCTGGAACGTTGCTTTCTCGTGGCGCCGACACGGCGTCTCTTTTCTTGTGCCCAGAGACAGTCGCCTTTCGGAAAGTCCCAACGAAAGGCCATTACCGCGAGTGTCGAAGCTTGTGTTTGGCACAGTATTTCCTTAGTCAAAATTTCCCTGCTGTGTACAATGCTGCATGTAGGCTACTCTGTTTTAACCTATAAATGGCATTTATTCCACCTTTAACCTGACATCCCAGCAAATATTTCACAAAAAGTGCTCTTGCTGATGCATTTCGAGTGTTGTCATTGTAACATATAAATGAATGGAGCAGCTGTATTCACTTTCTGCAAGTGCAGGCGTTTAAGCCAGTAGGTAACAAAGCAGCATTCTGTACGTGGGGCCAACGAGGACCCAAAACAAGCCCCTTCAAGAGAATTTATTTTGTTTGATAAGTTTGCTTCCTTACATGATCAGTGCTGCACGATAGATGGACAAGCACGCATTTTTCTTGTTGAGCCTTCATATCACTGCTGAGGCGTTTAAAAATCGGCTATGGTTCATTCACACTAAGCATGTGCAAATGAAGTTGTATATTATGATTTATAAGAGCTGTTAAAGGGCCCCTCACTAGGCCACATAGCGAATTTTAGTTAGAAGCTGGAAGTTGTTGTGTGCCGAATGAAGAGCGTTATGCCGCAAAAGGTTTTCAAATCGGCTCATTACGAGCTGAGAAAAACAATAATTTTTAGCGGCGCGAAACCATGATGCGAGGACGCGAGCTGCAAACATTTGCCACTCGCCCCGTGTAGCCTTCGTAAGCCAAATCCCTTCCCCGTCCTCTTCGGCAGCGGTGCCTGAGAATCACATGACGCTTACGCATCCACACGTCATGCGCATGCATGGTCACGTGCGCATGACGTGCCCGAGCACGGAGCGGCGTTGCACTCCACTACCTTTTTTTATATAGCAGCCGTGGCCGTTGTGTCGGCGTCATCTGTGGTAGAGTGTACTAGAATATTTTGAGTGGCGCAACCGCCTTCCGCGGAGGGGGCCGGTTTGTGTAGAAAATAGCGGCGGTGCTGCAGTGGACTACTCTTGAAAGCGTTCCCCGGCCTCGTAGGCGGCTGCTTGTCGTTTAGATGGCAGAAACGTCGAAATTGAACAAAATAACGTAGAAATGGGCGCTCCATCGCAACTGAACTACATTAACGCGCCGTGCGAGCGCCTGGCGGACTCGAGAGATTTTCTTTCTCTCTTTCTTTCTTTCTTTCTTTCTTTTTTACGACGGGCGAAGTGATTGAAATTTGTAGGGCTGTGGTGAAGCGTGACAATAATGTAATTCTAGAAAGCGCCGTTCCTAACCTCCAGTTTCTTGAAATTTGCTCTAAGCATGGATTCAACTTGCACGTAACGTACGATACGCCACTTGGCTGCCACAGGTATTTTAACGGTAAACAAACACCAAGGCCTTTACTAATACCAGCGGCACCCTTGTGGCATCGCAAGCGCTCCTGCCATATTCCAGTCAGTCATGGACATGATCCTCAAGGGCGTCACTCAAGTCTGGTGTTACATCGATGATGTCATCATAGGATGGTCATGTATTGATGACTGTCGGTTGAAGCTGGAAGAAGTGTTGACCCGGTTACGCGATCGCAATTTGACGCTGCGCATGAAAAAATGCAAGCTCTTTTGCAGCAAAGTTCCCTATTTTGGCCACGGAATTTCAGCGGAGGGAATCAGGCCACTGGGATCAAAAGTAAGGGCGATAAAGGATGCAGGCAAGCACACACATGTAACAGAGTTATTCTTTCCTTGGAATGGTAACATTCTACTCAAAATTCCTGTACAATTTGGAAACCAGAGGTGCACTGCTGTATGAGCTTCTGAGGAAAGGAAAGTGTTGGAATTGGACGTAAAATGTGCTCTTGCTTTTCAAGAAACGAAGAACTTGCTCGCGACAGGCCCAGTACTCGGTTTTTACGATCCAAGAAAGCCCTTGGCTGTTAGCTGTGATGCGTCGCAGTATGGGCTCGGCGCAGTTCTTGTCCACAGACTTCCAAATGACATAGAAAAACCCATTCCTTTCGAGTCCAGAACACTATCGCAAGCTGACCATGGCTATGCCCAGATCGAGCGAGAAGCGTTGGTGATAATTTTTGCCCTCAAGAAATTTCATCGCTATCTATATGGGCGGAAATTCATGTTGTTCACGGACCACCAACCGCTGGTAGGCATCTTAGGGCCAGCAAAGCAAGTTCCATCTTCTGTTGCCGCTCGCATGCAACGATGCAGCGTTGACGTGCCACTATGTTAATAATTATTTATTACCCCTTCCTTTCGTCCGGTAACCTGGCTGCTGACACGAGAGCATTGACCAACAATCTTTACAAATGAGCAGTATTTGCAGCGTTTGCATGACTATACATAGGCAGAACAGCTGCAGTTAATCGGCTCAGCTTCACTGCATAGATAAGTCACACTAATGTGGATGACACCTGTATCTTCTTTATGGTGTCCTACAAGCTCGAATTTCATCTTGACAGCATGTAGGCTGCTCAATTAACGGACACCTTCCAGCTTTACACACTTGTCACCTACGTTGTTCTCCATCAACCACGCCCCGCCACGGTGGTCTAGTGGTTATGGTGCTCGACTGCTGACCCGAAGGTCGCGGGATCGAATCCCCGCCGCGGCGGCTGCATTTTCGGTTGAGGCGAGAATGTTTGAGGCCCGTGTACTTAGATTTAGGTGCACGTTAAAGAACCCCAGCTGGTCGAAATTTCCGGAGCCCTCCACTACGGCGTCCCTCGTAATCATATCGTGGTTTTGGGATGTTAAACCCCAGATATTGTTATTCATTGAACACATATAATAATGGTCCATTTACCCTTTGCAATTAATTTCTGCGCTGTCCAAGTTCCAATAACTAATTTAGCGTTACGTTCGTGCTTTCATGTTCGGACAGGATCGTAAAAACCTCCTCTGCTCTGATTTTACAGAAAAATAAGTGCTACAACAATCAAACATGTTCTAAGGAATGCAGCACTGTTCCTGTTCCAGGAAAGTGAGGTGGCATGGTTCCAACAGGTAGGCATGATAATTCTGCAGCGATAGCGTATATTTACAAATATTTGCAGGGTTTGCAAGGAAAGAACGGTTGCGCGAAAGCTATAGACCATTCTTTCCTTGCAAATATGAACAAATTCGCCCAGCAGCAAGTTTTATTGCACCATATTTACAGGCTTCTTCTAGCCAGAAGTAGCCGCGATGGCTGCAAGGTACTTGAGCATCTTTCTACATTTCTTTGTTGTCGTCTTCGCTGAGTTAGCAGAGTAAACTACTCTGCCCCTTTGCAACACATCCGCTCAGGTTGAGTGCGTCCACACGGTAGTTGTTAAGGTAGAACAGAAGTAAAAGTCAGAAACGGCTTCAGACTCACAATATGCAGAATAACGAAAGATGCTCAATGGAATGCCATAGTCTCCCTATACAGCACAGACCCCGGTGCCCTGCTCAGCATGTATTCGAAGGGGTCACAAAGTGCAAATGAATGCCAATACTTCAGTACACAGGGCACTCGTTCACTAAGTACAGGCTGCCTGCGCTTCCAAAATAAAAAGGCACAACAAACATGATAAACTATGGACAATGCGTCCATTAGAAGCTGTCACGTTAGGCACATCGACCAATTCGGGGCGAATATAAAAGCGTTGATGAAAGTAATCACCTGCTAAGGTATGCATCATCCGAATATTAATACTTTGCATGAAGTATACTTATGCCAAGAAACGTCGTTAAGGAGAAAACAGATATCAGTCCTGGTTTACCGACATGTGCTGGCAGTTTAAAAAAAGGACTTTAAGACACTGCTTCCGTCGATAGCGGTGAAATGACAATCTTTCCTAAACCTGCGTGACAGCCTAATTTGAATGCTCAACCACGTGCATAACACACGTACTCCTTAACGCGTGACACTGGGATAACATTGAATAGCAGCTGTTAGTAGTCTCTTCCGCATTTGCAAAATAAACGAAGCGGAACCACTACCACTGTTGCGCTAAGGATCCCACAAAATGAAACCAGAAAAATAGCAATTGCGCAGGCCCCTGTAATCGTGAACTGTGCTAGTACACCACAGCGAGAGCAAGTTTACCTATGATAAGCAATTCTTGCACATATTGCGGTGGCAACTTCACAAAGCACATCAGTGTAATGTGATCTTCCGTAAAAAATTACACACCATCTCCCCCTACGGGCAACCTTCGTTGAATACTAAAACATCGCCGGGGGTGCGCATCGAGTTTCCATTTCTCTTATGTGACTTATGAGACGGTGGTTGTCGAGGCGTTTGAATTACCGCTTGCCGACGCTGACGTTTACGTTCGGCTAGCGCCGACGTTGACGTTGTTCATGGCGTTTCGCACACCGTTGCACAGAGAGAGAGTGACGGAAGCACAGCGAATGCGCGCTTTCACAGCCTCGAAGCTGGGACATTCGCTTGCCCGCGTTGCCGTTTACGTTCAGCTTCGCGAGCGTCCACAGCACCGTTGCAGAGGGGAGACAAATCGTCCGTTCAATTCTCCGTCAAATCGTCCGTTCGATGGGCCCTCGTTTTCGCTATCGCTAAAGTAGCTCGTCAGTCACCATGGCGAAAGCTGCGTCACGAACAATGCACACACAGACAATACCGCAATTATAAACCTCGAATAGCAGACGCGTGCGGAATAAGAAAAATGAGGACATGGAAACTATCAGCAGCAGACAAATCGGAGTCAGCTGTTCTTTGAGCACCCGGGGTGTGACTGTTGCCAGATTTGAAGCGGGGTTGCGCTTAATCTGTCGGCTCAAGCCTTACGGAAGCTACACTACAGATTTAAAGGCGTGTATTTTGCCGTAACGTTGATTGCTCAGGAAGATTAACAAATACACATAATTATTGAGCAGGAACCGTCATTTTCTAACCACATTTAGGAATGCTGTAGTTCTCAGGCGCCCTTCTCCGCCCACGCGTTTCACTCAAGTCAAGGGAGCGTGGGCAAAGCGTTCCTTGGCGAAGAAAAGGAGGAGGAGAGTTCAAAAAACGCAGCGGCCCCTTGAGTGAAGGAATGCGCTTCGCCTTGACTTGGCTAAGTCGAGGAGAAGCGTTGACTGAAGGTGCGTTTTAGAATACGGGGGTAAGCTTCGATTAAGGTATGGTAAAATATAGGATGTGTCCGCATCTGCAACTGAACTGCAGTTTTCACCACCCATGCGCGTGTTAATACGCACGCTCGAATTCGGCGGAGCTGTCTATGCCGAACGTTGGTCCGTCCGTCGCGAACAGGAAACTCCGCGCAGCGATGACGCCACCGCGCGTCCTAGTAACAGGTGGCTAAGCTTCGCACTTGCTTCATGAGCCCCGACACGGCTCCGCGTGCTCCTTCCAGCTGCGCGAGACTGCGCATGCGAAGTGAGGTCACCATGGCACACTTGCGCTTGGCTTCGCCCGCCCGTCTCGACACTACCCCACCGCTCTCATCCGCCAGTCATGACGAGACGATTAGCCGGACTTGCCGGGCCGCCTTTGACGAGGTCGGGGAAGAAGAGTTTACCTTGGCCTTGCTCAACGTGAGGTCATTTCAGAGCCAGGCCGCGGACGTTAACCACGAAGAACTGCTGCGGAGGGCCACGTTGATATGCTTTATCCAGACGTGGAACAATCCCATACATATCGTAGATACAACATTTTGGCGCAACCTTGAAACACCAGGACCAGCTAGGTGCCGATCAGCGCCGCTGTGTCTTTAGCCTTGCGCCACTAAAGCAAGCTGACCCCTTTTCTTCTTGAATAACTAGACTGTGAATGTGTGCAGCATGATATAGTCGCTTACCAGCTGAGAATAAATAAAAGCTCCCGTCCTATTGCAATATCGTTATCTGAAGACGCCCTTCAGATTGATAAATAATAAGCATTTTCTTCATGGCGGAAAGACAAAAATATAGTGTCGCGGCAGTTTCTATTGATTACACGTTAACGATGTTCGTCGGAAGAAGTCGTCAATTTTGCTACAGCGGTTGTTAGGGGTATGTTAAATGTCAACGATACTTCGGCATGCCTAATTTGGCTCCACTAGGACCACTGAGGGACGGTAATCACAATTACAGCCGATTTGTCCGCACACTGTTTTTAGGGCCAGCGGAGTGCTCTCCTGTATATAGTATAATCCATGGATAACGGTACAATGAAAACCGGAATATTCGTTCCTTATAACTGACTGTCGTTATATATGTACCGACAAAACAAAAATAAATAACATTCCCGCGCGTTTTCTGGTGCATGTACGTCTACTTAGTTCACAACAATAAGAGAATTGGTTCGAAGAATTCAAGTCTTTGAAAGAATAATGAACACTCTATTATAGGCTTCATAAATAGCCATTAAATCATGTAATTGGCTCCTAAAGAACCTCTGAGCTCATTATTACACCGTAGGTGTCATTGGCTTCGTCTCCATGGGCAAAAAAAAACGCGTGGGCAAAAACGCCTTCGCGCTCACACGCTCTGTTTCAAGGGTGCTGATTCTAAATTTATTGACGTTCTCGATGCCGCTCCTCGTAAGCGCTCAGCGTCAGCGACGAAGGTAGAAACGGCGTCAGGCAATGAACGCTTCGTTTCAAGGGTGTAGATTCTAAATTTATTGGACGTTCTTGTCCATAGAGCGCTCTACAAGTTCAACAACGTTCGCTTCCACCAACAGACTTTCGAAATCTTCCCGTAAGAAGGGGAGATAAACGAAGACGAGGTCAAGAGTGTGATGGACGTCGACGACTTCGATGACCCAAAGCCATGCGCCATGGCTATGAACTGGTCGAGTCAGAGGGTTGTGAACGATGAAACATGCATGGCCGGTCTGCAAAATCAGACGTACTTGGTCATCGCTTCCGAACTCGCCTGACTCGCCTTTCACGACGACGGCCCCATGTTCGCAAGCCCTCGTCTGGAGGTTCGCGAGACGGCAGCCCTCACGTCTACTTTGGCTGCGTTTTGACTCGCCCTTCACGACGATGGCCCGATGTTAGCAAGGCAAGACAGTCCGTGGAGGACAGCAAGGTACATCTTGAGAGCCCAGCCACGTGACTGTAGGCGTCGTCTGGAGATTCGCGAGATGGGAACCCTCACGTCTACTACGGCTCCGTATTGACTCGCCCTCCGCGATGACGGCCTCAGGTTTGCAAGGCTTGAACGTGCACATAGAGAGGAACATCTCGACAGCCCTGCACTCCGCGCAGTGAAAGGTATCTGCGCCCATCACAACAGTTTTCTCATCGATGAGAACTTCGAGACGTGCGAGGCCAGGGCGAAGAATTTCTGTCCCGACACCCGTGCTGTAGGCCCAGTCTTGGAAGCAGCAGGAACGTGAAGCGCAGGTGCAAACTAGCATAACGAAGGCGGCGTCGATACTCAAGACCCTATAGGTAATTAATATGCTGAATCCTGATCACGCAGCATTGGCCCTTGAAACCATCTGCTGTGCACCTGCATGCCTGATGAAACTTCGCTATAGCAGTCTATAGAAGACTCGCGAGGCGAGAATGCCTAGTTCCTTTCGTTGCCCAGGAGGCTTTAAGAGCGAAAGGGGAATTGAAAGCTGGACATCGCCAGCAGACGCATCGCAGGAAATGCTCTGCCAAATGCAGCAACGTTACTGACCACCTGAACATCTAACTACTGAACTCGATGCAAGCCAGTTGAAGTTTCGAAGTGCTGAGGGACAATACTCCTCTTTCGTTTAAGCGTGTTCATTTGGCGGTGGCGGGAATGTGTTGAAAATAGAAGGAAACCACCGCCCTATCTGGGACATACGTATCGTGATCATGAGATTAGAGTGTTCCATTAAAGGGGAAGAATACGGGGCAGTCATGACGGTCGGTCTAATTTCTTTAAACCTAGTGCAAGGGAGCCTATCCAAGACGCTAGACGTGTTTTCACAACGCTGAGTGAGTGTAATGGAGCTGCCGTCTTTCTATTCACACTGACTGTCACGATTGGCACGAGCCAATTTCTCGTTGAAGATTATTGCTGAAATTGCTTATGGGATCTTCGGCTGGCGGCACTAGTGGCGCTTTTTGCACACTCGTGCAGTGCCGTACGTTCGTCTGGTCACCACGCGTGTGGTGCCGCACGTTCGGCTGGGCCGGCCACAACACGAGTGCACGCCTCCGCTCCACCGTGGAGATCGACGGTGGCGTGTGGTGCTATTCCGTCGTTCAGCGCGCGCTCATACAAGACGCGGCGACGTTGGCGACGTTAGCGACGTTCCATCAGTGCAGGCGCAGTTTACAGCTGGCGCTGCAGCAGAACATGGTCGGACTGCAGGTAAAACATGCATGGGCTGTTAGTCATCGGGCCGTGCTCTCACAAGGCTATTTTGCTGTCGGGATTTCACCGGCAATCGAAGACGATGCGGAAACTGCTAACCTTCGTCGAGTTTGTGCAAAACTCACGCACCAAAAGCGCGTGGAGAACAGACGAGGACACGCTGGACGCACAGCGTCTCGCAAGCGTCTCTAATCGTCTGGTTTTCAGTCGCTTGCGCTCTTAATCCCAGTACAAATGCGCCATTGCAAAGGGTCGTCTGCTGAATTTCGACTGCTGTGCTCGTCTCGGTGACGGCGCTGCTGTCGCAGATTCGAGTTTAGTGGCTCACACGTTCGTCTGGCCAGTAGCGGGGCCTGAAACTCGGGCGGTGCTTGACGTAACTTCCCTTCCACCGCCACGTTGCCAGTGCGGCTCAGCCGAAGATGTCATTAATAAATAATTATTCGATACTATCGCCACGCCGACTTCTTGTTTTATTTTGATGTATTCGGGTTTGACCAGCAATGACGGCCAGCAAGGCAACGCTCGGCGCTGACCGCGCGGCAGTGTTCGAGAAGCTTCGCGATTGAAGTATATCACTTTGTTAAGATTGCGCGCAAGGCGCTAACAGCCTAGATTATTCTAGAGCTTGCGCGACCACCAGTGAGAAGACTGGGAAGTTCGATGCATGATGCATAAAAGACGGCGCGTGAAAGCCATGATCTCTTTTTCGACAGCCGACGCCGCTATCAGTGTACAGTGTGTATCGCTCTAGTTTGACTATCCTCTTACCGGCCACAAGCTCGGCCGAATAAAGAGTTTCTTCTTGGACACGCCGCCTGCTGCCTTCGTCCCCGTCACGGCCCCATGAAAATATTACTATTAATAAATTAAGGAATTATTAATTTGATGCTGGGGTCGTATATTACAGGAAAAACAAGGGGCGATTGTTTCATTATATTCGGATTCCTCCTAATGCACCACTTATCATCTTCAACTTCTCAGCCCGTCTTCCAACAACTGATACACTTGCCCTAATATCATTAAAATCAATATCTCAAAGTTTGTCTTGTAAATATATCGAAGTACCAAACTGCACCAGAAATTGTGATTTATATCTGCCTTTTAGGAAATTCGCTCGAACAAGTTGAACCACGAAGGTTTTTTTTTTTCAGTATATCCAGTGTGCTGTATTGAATTGGCAACCTGGCGTTGCACGCGTGTGCACGGATGTGTCTTCCACTTTTGTGCTCGTGCCTATGCTGTAGCAAGGAGGTTACAAAAAAGTTGCTGGAGTGGCGATTATTGCGCAATAGTGAAGCGGTGCCGATCAAAAGATGGCGGCTGCGCCCGCCGTCTTAGTAGGATCACGATAACCATCGGCGTTTCGCGAAGGAAAGCGAGCGTTTTCCTCGCACGCCAGACGAATTCAATATTGCAACTTTTACGGGTCATATACTGCTCCAAGTGTGGCTTGTGTTACTGGTTTTGAATAAGCCTCAAAATCATCGCAAATTTTATTGCAGATCAATCGGCAATACCCCTCTCGACTGGTTACTTTCGTCGGCAACAACGATCTTTTATTTATAATTACCGTAGTATTTTACACTAACAGATCAAAGCCATTTGATCTCTAAGTAGGCACACCAGAAAAGCGCATGTTTCCGTGCTCTTTGGTGGGCAAAAGCTGGCTTCACTTCTGCCGGCAAGGCGTTGCGAGAGCTTCCACTGCAGAATTTTTTAGGGGCGAAGCTCCTTAAGGCGGCACCCGTTCGTCCCTCGTAATCGTCGTCATCGTAGTAGTCCGTAACACGTCTTACGCTTTGACCTCCAAGGTGGTGCGGTGGGAGATTTCTCCTGTGCGTTGTTGAACAATAAAAAATTCGCAGCGTGCGCGTTAACTAAAAGCCGAATTCTTCTGTCTCTCATTCCCCATTAGCAGCCATGGCATGTTCCAGTAGGAAACGTTAGTAGAAGTAGAAGTGTAAGTGTTAGCTAAAAGCCGACTTCTTCTGTCTCTCATTCCCATTAGCAGCCATTGTTTACGTCCAAGGTAGTGCCTGGTGAGATTTCTCCTGTGCGTGATTAAACAATAAAAATTTTGATCAAAACGCAGTTGATTGATGAAATAAACCAACGAAAGACGCCAGATGTTTGTAAAAGCAGAACGAAAGAACGCCAGATGTTTTTCTTAAGTGTAGTAGTAGTAGTTGTATGTAGCCGCCTCGCCCGATCGTCAACGGGCGAGGTGGACCGGCAACGGCGCGAGGACCCTGCCGTACGAGAGTTAAATCACACTAAAAGACATACTTTGCGGGCGATACACTCTAGGGATCTTTCAACTTTTCGTCTAATGTACATGATAAAGAAATTATTTCTACGAAAAACGCAAGGCACACCTTAAGCAATATATTTGGTTTTGGGACGCTAAATGGAACCATGAGGCGATGCGAAGCCGGAGCACTTGCACGATCGCGTTCCGTGGCTCATCAAAGCGAGTGGCAGAAGGTTACTAGCAGCAGTTCTAGGTCGTGCCGTCTCCCGGTGCCCGCGATCGGCCTAGCCGGACGCCTGCAGCGCTGAGGATGGCATTCCGAGCCCGACCCCCTAAAGCGCATTGCTTTAGTTTTAACACGCCCACCGACTCATCCGCCGATGACATCATCGACGCGATTGAGGAAATAACCGGACCAAGATGACTCAAGTCTTTACAGCACCAAGGTGGAACTAAGTTTTGTATCGCCGTAGCCACGGCTGCGGCGGCAGGAAGCTTTCGGCACGTGGGAGCTTCGTGCTCACCGTGCTGCAGTACCAGTAGCCCAGATCGGCCCTCAAGTTGTCACCGTCACGGTCTTTCGGTGTCCCCTCTTCGTCGGCGACGCCTCCCTGGCCGCGGCGTTCGCGCAGTATGGTAAAGTCCTGGAGATCTACGAGCAATCTTTTAAAGGACGCCAACATGTGGGCAACAGTCTACGGGTCGTGCGACTGGAAATGTCAAAACCCGTACCCAACTTTATATCTGTACAAGGACATAGAGTTATGTGTGACTATAGGGGCGTGACAAAGTTTGCTCACGATGCGCCCAAGAGGGCCACGTTGGAAAGGACTGCAACACGCCGCGATGTGCGAGGTGTGAAGCGTTTGGCCACGGACCACGACCGGTTGCTCCGCCCCGGCCGCCGCTGCGCCGGGGATCACGCTACGGCAGACTGCTTACAGCCAAGGTCGTACGCCGCGGCTGTGGGGGAGAGACCAGAGGCACGTGGGAGGACAGTTGCTACGGAAGATGAAACGCGTGGTCAAGACATGGCGGCGCCAAACGAAGCACACGACGCACAAGCCAGAGAGACGGGACAGCTCTCCTGAAGAAGCACGCGTCAAGGATGGAGCAAGTGGGCCGACGACGCGTCCTCAGTCTACCAGCGGAACGAGGCACGGCAGCTTCTGCGGATGCGGAGTCGCTGTCCGGACTGAGTCAAGCGGCATACAACGGAATCGGAGAGATCGGGAACGTCAACATGCCACAGCGCGAAAGCGTCGCAGTCACCTTCCCCTTCAGATGCCGAGTCCGCGCCGAGCAAGGCCCCGTCCGTGAAGCACACCGGTAGCCAGGTGGCCGCGGCGAGGACACAGCACGCACGTGGTGGATTCCCCTATTAGGCGGACCACTACGAACCGGCAAGCACACCACAATACCAGCAGCCGCTGAGCCCGATATCTCAGGCGGTTAAACAAAGCCGAGACCCCAGCCTTCGAAACCCGTTGTACCAGTTAACCGACGTCCTCGGACAAGGAGATACATGCACGTCGACAAACCGGACCTGAAACGGCCACACTACTCGTCGTCGTCAAGTGCCGACGAGCCCGGAAACCCCGCAAGCTGCCGGCGACGGAAACCGTCGCGTCCCGGGGACCTCCCCGGGCCCGAGACCCAAGACCTGTAACGGACGTTGTTTGGCCCGTCGTTCGCCGACGGGAAGGTATTGGTTTGGTTCTTTTCCGCTTGACCTTCTCTAGAGCCATGGTTACGTTCTAACTTTAAATGTACAAGGATTTTGCAAAGCAGATAAGCAGACGGAAGTTATACATTACGCTAGAGAACAGTTCATCGATATTTTATTTCTACAAGAAGTGAATTTTGTGTCGCCGTCGGATGTAGCCGCCTTTCAGAGGTGGTTTAATCTTCCATGTTTCTTTTCCCTCGCTTCCACACGCAGCTGCGGGGTCGGCGTTGTGATAACGAAACACCGCCCCCTTTTCGTCTGTCTTCAATACGGTTGATAGTGAGGGGCGCGTGTTGGTTTTGAAATGCGCAGTAGGAAGCCTGCGCATGCGCTTCGTTGTGTGTATGCGCCAACAAGGACAAGATATACAAATGCGTTTTTCCGATCCCTGACACCCTATCTCTTAGATGATTGTGCCACAGTTTTGTGCGGGATTTTAATTGTGTCTTAGATAGCATGCGAGACGTCCGTGGCCCAGGCCAGGGTAGGAACACAAGCAATGCACGAGAACTCGCCACCTTAGCCCGGGACTTTGGCCTTCACGACGCGTGGGTCCTTAAGAAGGCAGAACATTTGTTCCGACGTGGAAAAGAGGAACCTCCGAAACCAGATTGGACAGGTTCTACGTGAGTGAGGGCCTAATTCCGTGGAGCTGACGTGGCGGTAGGCTCGTTTCCGCCAGAATCGGGTCGCATATCCGACCATTATCCCGTAATCCTATCTATGGCTTGCCAGATCGTCGCCTAGAAGGGAAACGTTTCTGGAAGTTTGACCTCGCGGTGCTTGCAGACGACGAAGCGAAAGATATCCTACGCGCGGGGATCAACAGAACGCTGACAAACGCGAGAAACCCTTCCCTGGAGTGGGACGCCCTCAAGTCGCAGTGGCAGCACTGGGCGAAGGAGAGTGGCAGGAATGCGAAAATGAGGCTCGCGCGCGATCTGAATGAAACCCTGAGAAGTCAGGATAGCCGGAGCCCCGCTGACCCCAACTACAAGAGAGTATTTGGAACTATTGAGAGCGAGGTACGATAGGCTCTTCCTGAAGACGACCCAAAAGGCGAACCTATGCGCACAGGACACCATTTCCGAGACGCTCCGGAGCTCACCCGATTTTTGCGATCGCGGCGCTCGCCAGACGGCCCGAGCAGTTATGTAATGTCAGTTAGCATGCCGGACGGGTCTGTGTCTGAATGTGTCTCCGATATAGACAGCGCTTCTCTGAATACTTCGCAGACCTGTTCACCGAAGGAGATATGGCCGCAGATTCGGACGCGCTCAATAATGAGCTTGAAGGACTGTGCGCGACAGTATCAAAATTGCCGGCTGCAGCGAGCGAGAGCCTCTTGAAAACGGTCTCCGCGGCCGAAGTATTTTCGGTATTACGGTCGATGAAGGTGGATTCAGCCGCGGGCCCGGATGGCCTGCCTACGGAGTTTTATAAGGAATCTGGCCGGAAATCGGTAAAGGCCTTGTAGGAATGATAAATGAAATCCTATGCAATGAGAGGGTGCCGGAGTCGTTAAACGAAGGGAAACTAATTTAATACCTAAAGAAGGTAAAGATCACCGACTACCCGGGTCATGGCGACCGATACCGTACTAAATGCCGACTATAAGATATTTGCGGCGGTCCTGGTGAGCCGACTCAAACACTGGTGGCCAGATGTGATATGCACCCAACAAGCGGGCTCGGTCGTCGGTAGAAACATCTTTAACGCCCTGACGCTCACTCGTGACCTTCTCGCCTACATGGACCACACAAGGACACCGGGTCTTGTGTATCCCTCGATCAGGAACATGCATTCGACCGAGTTCGGCAAGAATACCTCTTTGCCATATTAGGAGTATACGGATTCCAGCCAAAAGTAATCGATCTGTTCCGGATCATATACGGTAATATGCCGAGCACCCTGGTGATAATGGGGTGGCAAAGGGGAAGATACGGCTAACCAGAGGCGTTCGACAGGGGTGCGCCTTGAGCCCCATGCTGTTTGTCCTATGCATCGACCCCTTCATACGCTCATATCGGCGGACGCAAAAATACGCGGACTCCCCCTTCCGGGAACAGAGACGGTGACAGTATCTGCGTATGCGATACCTAGATAGTTTGTTTCAGGCTCTGAGGCGCTTTGAAGATTACGGTAGGCTCTCGGGAGCGAAACTAAACATCAGTAAAGCAGTGCCTTGGTGCTGGCGACCTGCACCAGACGAGACTACCTTGTAATCTAAGGATAGAAAAAAGATAAGGATTCTTGGGTCACGTTCGAGAAAAGGAGTCGCATCAGATGTCTGGGACGATTTGGTACAGGAAGTAGTGGATTCCACACAAAAGGCATGAGGTGTAACTTCTCGTTTGCTGAAAAGGCATACCTCATTAAGTGTATCTTTTTGGCACGCGTCTTCTATGTTGCACGTGTAACGTTGCCTCCGCCACCAGTGTTGCAGGTTCTTCACCGAGCCGTGTCTCCTTTTTTTGGGACGGAAGCACGGAGCGCCTCCAGAGAGACGCGCTACGCCTACCGCGGTGCCTCGGCGGCTACGGTCTCCCTGTATAGGGACGATGGCGCAGCTGCTCGCACTTAGGACATTGCTAGAATATTGGATGATGTAGGGGCACCCGCAAGGCCACTGGCCATGTTTTTTTCTAGGCCCGCTGCGCAGAACACTCGTCACCAGGGCATTAGGAAACCTATACCCGAGTGCGGTGATCACCCCCGCTTACTACCGAGCGCTAGTTGCGCTTTCACGGGAACTCACGGCTTTGGACCCGACCTAAATCCACGGGAATTCCGCCAGCAAGGCTGTGCGAACAACT
Source organism: Rhipicephalus sanguineus (assembly GCF_013339695.2). Lineage (NCBI taxonomy): Eukaryota > Metazoa > Arthropoda > Arachnida > Ixodida > Ixodidae > Rhipicephalus > Rhipicephalus sanguineus. The sequence continues at coordinate 100,807,578 of NC_051185.1, read as the reverse complement.
GGTGTCAGCCCAGAACGACACTAAATAGCCCGCCACCAACGTTCCCTGCGGAACTGACGTCAGGTAGATTACCCAAAGAGGCTGCCGACCTACAGTGGCAGAGGGCCTGCGTATCTTGCCGACCCTGGATCGCTCCATCGATGGTGGATATGCAGTATTCGAGGTGCCCCAACTGCGGCAGTACCGAAACAGCGGCACACGCCGTCTCGACCTGTGTGGTCGCAAGGACCTTCTGGCGACTGGTTCATAGAATTATGCCCAGTTTGCGTGTAGCGAACTACTACACGAGAGACCGTGCCCCCGAGGGGCCTCGGCAGGTTAGCTATAGCCGCGGGCGAATATGTGCTCTGCGCAATCGCTGCGGACATGCGTCGTCGGAGACGTTTGTGGCTACAGTGGGCCGTTGTTAGCTCAGTTTTAGGAGGACATATTAAGATTTCTGGAGGCCCACTGATCAATATAAGGCGAGTCGAGTTCCTGCGGCACTGGTCCTGCCCGTTCTTCAA